>NC_042286.1:13335249-13342749 GCF_901000725.2 Takifugu rubripes | reverse complement strand
TGTTTTGTCTGAACAGAATGGTTTAATTTGGTGAAAGAGAAACTTCCAGAGTTTCACCTCAGTAGGGATAAATGAGTGTAATCCTGGAGGTGGTGGTGGGCCGCTGCCCCTCCAGCTGGAGCTCTGCTCCTCCATCTCAAACCACCTTAAGTTCTCCCTTAAATTCATATTTATTTCCTGAGTTTCAACCTTTCTTTTCCTCTCAGGAGCTCATTTGTTTAATATTGGAGCTAACGCAGTTGGAATTATTGCTTTAATCAGGCCCGATATTATTGACGCGTCACAAAAGATCACGGAGAAGCTCCGGAGTTCATCTAATCCCGGGATTTAGCAGAACAACTCTGGAACACGTGCAGTTATTTTGGGTTTTTTTTGTAATCGGGATCAATGATGAAGGATCGATGCTGAAGTTCAGCTGAGGAACAGGCGCCCAACTTTAGTTTCCACGGCGACGGGCCGGTTCCGTTACATGGCCTCCGACAAACTTCTCCCATTTGGGGAAGATGAATCTGAGACGAGCGCAGGAGGGAAAAAAGCGAGTGTTCAGAATGCATTAAATGTTTTTCATGTATGGCTGCATTTTTGCTGACATTTCAGCTCCGTGCTCATTAATATGGAGACCAAATTAAACTTCTGATTGCTTGTTGATTTTCTCCCTCCTCCCCTTCTTCCTCCTCTCCCTCCTCGTCCTCCTCAGCCGAACGTTTCAGGGAACGCTCCAACATCAGAGTCTCTCCCGTATAAACAAACGCCTTTGTTCAACATTCAGCATCTTTTGAAGCGGCCGTGACCGTAAATGATGTTGTAGTCGGACAAAAAAAGGCAGAAAACACACAAAAAGGTGGATAGTTCCAGTAAAAACCATGACATTTTCCATTTTATTATATCCTTTTATTATTTCCTACCCTTTTCTTCAGGATCTTCGTTTCTGCCTTAGCGAACGTCACTTTTTCATAGATCCTCTGAAGAGCGCGATGCAGCACTCGGCTTCGGCGAGAAGTGTCCAACATATGGAGTCAGGAGGCAGCTAATTAGTTCAAATTAGTCACAATTGATGTTTTATGATTTTAGTCCAGACGTCGAGCTGCTGCTCTGATCAACACAAACTTTTAATGGTTTCAGCGGATTAAACCAACGACCGGAGAGAACCAACACCAGCCGAACTTCAGAACCCAGCTGATCCCTTCACGTATACACATTAAATAGCATCATATTAAATATAAATATAGATTCAATCCAAGAACACTGGAAACAGTTTAGGTGACTGGATTGTTCCTACGATTGCTGACCCTGAATACACCATGTTTGACCCTGAACATGCCACGTCTGACCCTGAACATGCCACGTCTGACCCTGAACACACCACCCCCTCTGACCCTGAACACACCATGATTGACCCTGAACATACCACGTCTGACCCTGAACACACCATGATTGACCCTGAACATACCACGTCTGACCCTGAACACACCATTTTGACCCTGAACACACCCCCTCTGACCCTGAACGCACCACCTCTGACCCTGAACGCACCACCTCTGACCCTGAACACACCACCCTCTGACCCTGAACACACCATGTTTAACCCTGAACACACCACCCTCTGACCCTGAACACACCACCTCTCTGACCCTGAACACACCATGTTTGACCCTGAACACACCATGTTTGACCCTGAACACATCACCCCTCCACGAACTCATTCCTGTTCAGTATAAGAACTTTTGTGTTCTGTTTTTCATGTTTAACTTGTTACTTGAGGTTGTTTTGGACTCTTCCTCGTCTTGTCCATCCGTCTTTTCCTGGTCCCCCATCAATGTCGCCCTATCTGCCCTCACCTCTGCTCCGCCCACCTTTCTCTGAGGCTCGCTGATGTAACCGGAGGTTGGCTTTCCCCCATTAATGAAACTCTAATTCAGTTGGCGTCTTCCTGTCACGTCTGCCGTGTTTGTGCTGTTCTCTCTCCTTCACTTTTCATTTACTGTAACCCTCCTTCCTTCCTGCAGCTGCTCTCTCGTCCTCCGGCCGCTGTGTCTCAGTCCATCGTTGCATGGAGATTGACTTGAGGCATGAATACATCACAACTAGCCATCCATACCCCCCCCAACCACCACATTCCATTTCTCCAAGATCCCTCTCTCAGCACTTATCTCAAAGTTCGGATCTCATGCATTTTAATCGTCATGTCTATCTTCCTGCCCCCCCCCCCTCTTGTTCTTCTTCTCTTTGACTTTGAATCGGTGGCATCCTTCAAACAACAACAACAACAACCACCTCCTTCTCCCTTCACTTCCTTTCCCCATTTTGAAATCAATATTTGCCATCAGCAAATATATCGTATAATTTCCTGACTGTTAGACGAGTGCGATACCGACATATTTACCTTCAAGTCTGTCTTTTTTTCCGTCGATGCCTCGTTCTCGCGGCGTGGCTATTAGCTAAGTGAAGGGGATGGATGGCTATGAAGCGCTGAGCGATAGCATCTCCATCAGAATCGGCGACATTGAAAAATGGCTGCCGCCTCTCCGATGACAGCACAGCAAAAACACACACACACTCTCACACACACACACGCACGCGTGCATCCATATGTCCTCACACACACTCAGACAAGACATTTAAATATTCAAATGGGACTGAGCAGTAATGATAAACGACAAGGGAAAAGTAGAATCAAGTAGCTATCGATGCAGAAAATGAAAAGAGGAGAAAGAAAGGAGGAGGAGGAGGAGGAGGGAAATTAAGAAAACGGATGGAGGCAGAGAGAGAGAGGCCGATACCAAAACTGAGGGATGAGAAAAGACATGAATTAAACAAATATGAGCGGTGGAACGACGGAGGGCTGTTGTGAAGACAGAGATGATAAAAACGCAGAGATTCCGGTGACAAAACAAGGTCAAAAAGATGAAGCGCAGCAGGGATGAAGTCATGATCTACAACCGCTTCTGTTCTGACCTGGAGGGAAAAGTCCAGCTTGTTTCTTATCCTTCGCCCCCCCCCCCCGTTCCGAATAGCTCCGCCTCCACCGTCACAGCTGGGCCGATTTTCCACCTGGAACGTTTCGTCCATCATCAGAAACGTTTAAATCAACCTGAGGACGTCGACGTCATTCATTTCAGATGTAATCTGAGCTCCTCCAGACTCCAGACCAGGGCTCAAGGTGTCCGTTTGCCTGCTGGGTCAGTCGGGAAACCTCCGGAATTCTTAAGGATCAGGTTGACCTTCCGTCCATCGCCACCAGGACTGATTCCGGTCACATGACCATGATTCTCAGCCTCTAATAGATCAGGCAGGTGCTGGTAACGGCACCGCTGCCGGTGTGGTGAACTGGCCAAAGAGACGGTCCGAGGAAGAAAGCAGGAAGTGACGGGGAACAAAGAAAAGTTCAGGAGATCAAAGACGCGTCAAAGAGTTTACGCAGCAAGGGCAAATTTAATGAGAAACAGCGAAAAATGGAAGGAAATCAAGCAAAAATGATGAGTGCAGAGAAGTGTTGGAACACTTCAACTGGAAATAAAAACCCAGCAGATAAAAGGAGGTTAAAGAAAGAATTAATTTCTGAAGGTCACCTGTCAGTCTGTGACAAAAGTCTTCGTTTAATCACACACACGATAAATCAACGCCTCTTAAATCATCTCCACAACTGACGGGGCAAAATCAACTGGAGCTACAGGAAATCCACAAGACTCAGAAGATGGTGGAACGGGCGGAACCACCGACCCGACGTGGGCGTGGTCTCGATGAAGGTGTTCTGTGGTCTGACGGTCGTGTGTCCTGTCGTTTCAGAGCAGCCACGTCGAGCTGACGATGATGGAGGCCAAAAAGACGAGTCTGCTGAGCCGAGCAGAGGCCCTGAAGAGGAGCCAGAACGGTCTCCCTGGAAACCTCCATCACAAAATCCACAACCTGACGCACACCTGGAAACAGCTGGAGGTAACCAGCCGAACCAGCCACGCTGTCCGGTCCTATAGAGGGACAACAGCACTGTAGCATCACACACACACACACACACACACACACACGCGGTGTAGCGTGTCGTCTTTGATCTGTCCCCAAACTTTAGTGAGACGCCTGAAAGGGATCTGGGCATCAGTGCCTTGCCCATGGGCAGGGCGGCAGCGGTGATTGATTCCAGGTCTGCGGCTCAGGTGGCAGCTGGCAGCCGCTCGTCAGGAGGCTGAAATATGATCATGTGACTTTGTTCCTCCGATGAAACAAACTGTCGTCTGTGGCGCCGACGCGTTAACGCCATCTGTGTGTCATCTCCTTGTAGTCCCTAATGTTGCGCACGCACACGTTCAAAGATACTGTGTGTGTGTGTGTGTGTGTGTGTGTGTGTGCGTGTGTGTGCATGCGTGTGTGTGTGTGTGTGTGTGTGTGTGTGTGTGCGTGTGCACACATTAACATATGTATCAACGTTTCTGACACAGAATCCAATTTTAAAAATTAAACAACAGCAACAGATAGATGAGCCTGCTGCTTGGTGCGTGCGCGCGCGCGCGTGCACGTGGGCGCGTGTTTCCACCACAGTAACCAGACTGTGATTAAACTTGTATTACTGACAAAGAGACATTTGGCGTCTGAACGCCGTTTCACACAAACACCAAAGCGTGTGTGTGAATGTCATCGGGGGACTGAGGGATTGTGGGTAATGTGTCGCTGCTGCCTCGTCTCTGCTTCCAGGGAGGGGGGCCGAGCAGCAACAGGCCTTCCGGGACGTCTCTGGGGATTACGTGCCGGACCCGGACCAGCTCCTGGTTCTGCCGGGCTCATCCGATTGTTGTCGTTCTCACACCTTCTCCATTTTTCCCGTCCTTTCATCAATCCCGTTTTCAGCCGCTGTGGAAGATCATTACCGCGGATAAAAGGCTTAATAATCTTAATAATAACGGAGGGGACCTCCTGTGTCCCCCCCCCCCCCCCCCCCCGCCCGTTGTCCCCCCCCCCACGTTGATTGAAGGTCGGTGCCATCAGACACTTCAAATGTAACCGGAGGAAGAATCAGGACTCCCAATAAAGGAACAAACTCATATTTTAAAACTCATCTTCTCGCTTCCGCCCCCCTTTTTTTTTCCAGCGTCTGTGTTTCGCTGATTTGGCTGCTGAATGGGGGGGTGGTGGTGTTGGGGGGGGGGGGGGGGGGGTCTGCCGGCGGTTTAATCCGAAGGTTGGCGCTGATGACGCTGTCTCCAGGTCCATCAGGGCTCCTGATGGATGGGGGAGATGTTTTCTCCTCTTATCTGCCGTCACATCAGCCCAGAACATCACAAAAGTTTCCAAAAGGCTTTTTAACAAAAGAGTTCCGAACGCGGAGCTTTAAAGGAGCCGCTCGCGCGCTCTCCTGCTGTCAGGTAAACACGCCGGGATCACCTGGAGGGGGAAGAACGCTCTCTCAACAAAACAATGCTGTTTGTCTGCGAAATGTTCCTCAAATGACTTTGTCCGTCCTCGTTCTCGCCCAGCGAACGTTTTGTCTCAGTTTTTAAACAGAGACACTCGTCTCTCCACATTTCTCCAGTCGGGGGGTCTGGTAATCGTCCTCTTCGGCGCCCGGCGTGCTGCTTTCGCCTGTCAGCGTCCCTCCACTCGGGGAGGGAGAGCCGCTGTGCTTCTGGAAGCTCGCTTGCTCCTCTGCAAACACATACATATGCAAATGAGCGAGGGGGGAGTCACGCTGGGCTCATTCAGGAGCAGCCAGCTCCTCGCCAACGCGCACGCTACTCTTTCCGTGGCTGCTTGTTAAAGTCGTAAATACGGGAGATAACGGCGGCCCGGCGTGACGCTTTTAATTCGCCGCGGATGAGAGACGTGACAGCGGGTGTTTGTGGAGGAGTTTCGTCTGGTTCAGCCTTCCGGAGCTTTGAGGAACGCTCCCATTGACTCGCCGCTCTCTTCTTCTGTGGTTTCTCCTCAGAAAATCCTGTCGGAACATTCGGGGTCCGGCTCCCAGAGGACCCAGTCGGCCAATCCAAAGTCTTCCCTGCTGGAGGTTCACCGAGACGTCTTGGAGAACCCTCGCTCGTCCCTCTCCCCGCTCACCAATGCTCTGCTGGAGCAGCTGGAGGCCCGGATTAAAGAGCTGAAGGTCTGGCTGCGGGACACGGAGCTCCTCATCTTCAACTCCTGCCTGAGGGAGCACAAGGACGCCGCGCAGCAGCTCCAGAGCTTCAAGGTAGCCGCTGGTTGGTCACTGCTGAGGTTTGAGATGATTTCCAGCGGATCCGGGTGCAAAAGTAACACGAGAACCCAGAAGATTCTCCCAGAACCTAAAAAGATTCCTTCACCGTCTCCAGGGAAACCGATGTGTGGCCCGATGGGTCCCACCAGGGTCGGGAGCTCCTTCACGTTCAGGAATTCTTTAATCGTCGTCAGTTGGGTTATTGGTGGTTTAACGAGCTCGTGGATCATTTTTACTCGTCTTCTTCGGGACATTTTAGGCTGCACTCACATGTCCTCACATCTCCTCTGTCTCGAAGCGTGGACGTCCCCCCTCCCCGTCCCCCGCTGCCTCGCACCAGCGACCCGACATAGGTGCCATTAAAACTGTCCATCCGCGTTTTAAGTTTTAAGACGGTATTTTAAATCTGAAAAGTTAGGAGGCGTGTGTGTTGTGTACTAAATCATGATATTAATGAGAGCGGGGCTGTTTTGATACGATGGATGTATAGAGGAAACAGCAGTTAGCCTTAAAAGCGACGGGATGCTAACAGGATATTAATCAGCCTACATCACACAGCGAACAGCTAGCTTCGCTGATTATCTTAGCCCTGCCGTGTGACTGACAGGCACACACGTGCACACACTCCAACACACACGAATACAGGTGCACGTACCCTCATCGGAATGTAGGCACAAAAAAACGCACCTTAATTTCTGTAGCAAGGAGCTCACACATACTGGGACGCTAACCGTCGCGCGCTAATCAGTCCCCCATAAATACATATACGCCTAAATAAGAGAGCGAGGCGGCAAATGGAGCCAGAAACTCTCTCAAAGAACCGACTTCATGAGCAGAAAAGTGAGCGGCGCCGCTGGAGCTTCTGCTCCCCGTGGCAGCTCGGTGGGAAGCCATCGATTCCTGGCAGAAAGAGACCCTGAGCTTCTGCAGAAATGAAGATTGGAAATATTGATAGCCGTCATTTGTATCCAGAGAAAAAGAGAGGGAGGACAAATCGAGAGCCGGGGCCTCATTTGAGGAGAAGCCGGCGCCGCTTTCGCCCTCATTTGTCTGTTTTTGGCGTTCGGGCTCGTAAATGGCTTCGATTTCTGCTCGGCAGCTTATACCAGTGCAGCGGTATGAGGAAACAGCAGGGGGTCGCAGAGGTCGGCAGAGGTCGCAGGGACACGTTGGTTCCTGGAGCACGTGGAGCCGCTCGCATGTGCGCCGCATTAAACCCAGCAGCACCTGACCCGGTCCGAGGCTGTGGTGCTGCTGCTGCTGGACCTGGCACCATGGTTTGGACCCTGCCTGCCTTCCTGCCTTCCTGCCTGCCTTCCTGC
>NC_042286.1:13297749-13330249 GCF_901000725.2 Takifugu rubripes | reverse complement strand
ACCTTCAGCAGGAGGAGGAGACAGAAGACAGAAAAGAGCAGGACCATCGAGGGACGAGAGAACAACCTGTAAAGTGAGATGTGGGGAATAAAAAAGACGGATGAAGAAAAAGAGGCGGGAAGACGAATACGCGGACAAATGCAGCCAGACGGCGGGAGATTGGATTTTATTGATAGCAGTGTTTTAAGGCGGCGTGGTGCGTTTGCCGGCTGCATTAGCGAGAACAGTAAATGCTTTCACTCAAAGACTTCATTTGTTTACTGCTGCTGAATATTTTAAGAGCAAAGCTCTCCCCCCTAAAACGCTCCTGCCTCCAGCTAATAACTCACACTCATCAATAAGCGCTGATGATGTCAGCAGGCATCCATTTCCACGCCCGCCGCCGAGCTCTTTTGTCTCTGAGCGAACAAACGTTTGCTCTAAACAAACAGGAAGCAGCTCTCAGCTCTTTCCTGTTTGTCATAAAGTCCACCATGGGGGGCCCCAGAGCAGGGCTGGGGGTATTCTCCTCCAGGTCAGGGACCGTCCTCTCCATCCCTCCCTCTTCAGAAGGACAGCATGACCTCTGACCTCTGGTTCTCCCCACACTTGATCATCTCAATACGCATCTGAACACGTACGGGGGGGAAGATTCCCAACAGCTTTTTCATCCCGGAACAAACGTTCCCATGATTTCAGGTTCTGGTCCTGGTCTGTAGATGACTATGAATCCAGCCTGTGGTTCTGAAGGGGGTTCTGCTCACGAGGCCGCCCCAGTTGGGCCCCTCCTTCTGTCTGGTTCTGCTGACTAACGTGTCCTGACACGCTGTTGCAGTCTGGACGCCTCTGATTAGGATCCGGAAGGTTCCGTCTCTGGAACGCACCTCCCAGGCAGGCAGAGGTTTTCCCACCATGACGGAGGAAGTCGGTGTCATAAAAAGGTGGCGAGCGAATAAAGCGACGTGTCGGAGAAGACGGGAAGTATGCAAACGACAAAGTTTGGCTAGCTGTAGGCGGTATTAGCATCGGCGGAGGGAGCGCGTGTGGGAACAAATTGTCTGCAGGAATTCATTAGGCTCGTCGTGCGATAACGAGTGCTTGTGGTTTTAATTGACTTAATCAACAAATAGAATTAATCAGAGATTTCTAATTAATGGTAATTGATTGAAATATCCAGTGGGTCACGGCACAAGCAGCCCAAATCCTTCCGCCTTTCTCTTTGTCTCTCCTCCTCCTTCCTCCTGTTCCCTCACTTTAGTCTGTTTCTGATACTATGAAGAGTCCAGGAGCCCAACCGGACTGTTCTGGTCCCGTTCTAGAGTCCTCTGCTGAACATCTCCCCATCGTTGACCAAAGCACCAACAGTCCTGAGGATCCTTCACCTCCTCAGGGAGGGGTCCCCTAGAGCCAGAACCTAAGGTTCTTGGTATGTAGAAGTTACGGATCATGAGGAACTGAAGGTTCCTCGTGTTCTGGTTCCAGCTGTGGAACTGGACCGGTCTGTCTTTGAAGGTTCTTCACTGTTGTTAAAACAACAACGGCGACACGCTAACAACCTCCAGTCTCCTCTGTCCTCCCGTCCCCTCCGTCCCTCGTCCCTCCATCTTCACGGCAGGTCCTGGTAATTAGATTGTGGAGATGAGGAGGTAAGAGGATTTTGTTTTTAGGAGGGGGAGATTTAAGAATGAGGGAGAGAGAGGCTTGAGTGGGAGAGAGAGGAAGAGAGGAATTAGAGGAAGACAAGAGAATGACAGCCTTCTTTTTGTTTATCCGGGGTCGGTCACCCTTTCTGAGAGAGGAAGTTGAGGGACGGAGGGAGGGAAAACAGACTGGAGATAAAGACGTCACCTGTTTGTGTCTCCTGACAGTCGACCTTGAAGTCGACCAGCTGGAATCCACCCACCATCCTGGGAGACGCATCCGTCCATCCTGTCCTCTTCCTCCCAATAAGAAGCCTGTGGCTTCTCAAACATCTCAGAGAAGACCAGGGGAGGTTGGGAACACCTCAGGTGACCTTCACTGTCAGACAGGAAGTCCGCACCATCACTTCCTGTGGCTGCTGGAGTTCTAGTCCATCATTTTCCTTCCTCTCAAAGCTTCCTCCCGGTCTTGGCGCTTGTTTTTCGCTCCGTCCCGTCTCTCCCTGCGCCCCTCCAGATGCTCCTGTGAGGCCACTTCACAGCTTTCCGTGTGTTTCGGAAGAAAAGCTTTTTAGCAAATATTTGTCCGACTGTGTCTGCGGAGCCCTCCGAGTCAATACGGGCCAGCCAGGCTCGACCCGCCACCGGCGGAGAGGAGGAGGGAGCGGCGGAAGGATCAGGGATCAGTGAAAGAACGCAGCGGTGCAGAAAGAGCCCAGACTCGGGGATTCTTCTCTCCTCTTTGTCTGGGAGGAAAATTCTTCGGCCGCCGGAATCTCACCAAACCCAAATGTGACAACGGACAAAAGCAGTTAAATGTCATGATCCCAAATGCAAAGATCTCTATTTTTGGTACAGAAAAACAGTTTTCTGGCACGTCCAGAGGTAGAACTTTAGAACATCTCCACAGGACAGGAAGCCATCTTTTGGGAGGCGTGGCCTGTGGCCTGTACCTCCGCCACCCCCTAGGGGGCAGTCGTGACCCCTCGGCATTCCCGTTCTCCATATTCGGTGTTGTTGGGGAGGAAGTTCAGGGGAATTCGGAAGCGTCGGGATGCTGTGACAGCCGGTGAGCCGGAGCGACCGGACCGTCGTCTGGCCGCCAGGTGCTAAATTATTGTCCCTGCTTCCATCCACTTAAATCTCCCCTCCCCCGACGGCGTCTGCAGTTATTTGGCCAGAGCAAGTATCACATTTACCGTCATTTAGGGCTTCCTCCTCCAGCGTAACACGCACCTCCTGCTTGGAATGAATCCATCTGCAGCCTCGCCAGGCTTGTCCCCCCCCCCCCCCCCCATCCTGTCGGCTGTGTTCTGCTTCTCCGGCTCCTGTTTAGACAACCAGGCGCGGCGCAAATATGCTAAAACGATGAGAGCGACAGACGCGAGACGGAGGGAGTGCGGAGCGCACGCGCGCGCGCACGTGCGCCGGGGAGAGAATCCCATTTCATTGTAATAGTGTTTAATATTTATTGGAAAAATGTAAAGAAAATGTAAAGGAAGTGCTTCTCAGCGAGCGCGGCGGATTAGCATAAATAGTTTGGGCCTGGAACGTGTTAGCTGCCACCATGGAAGCTTTTTACGCTGTTTTCTGTCACACACACACACACACACACACACACGCACGCGCGCGCTGACCTTTGCGTGTCGGGACTCATCAGCATATAGTGATTTATAATGGGCGCCGCCGATGGTACTTGTGTGTTTTCCTCTTTGCATTTATCGGACAGTTCTGGGCTCCTGTCAGTGGTTTGATGCTGTTGTTGCTGATCACAGATCAGCCAGGAGAACTTGACTTTGTGCTGCGAGCCGGCCCGATTCAACCGCTCGGGACCGAAAGCGCTTAGACGGACGCCCGGACATCCACGAGGACCCGTCCGGGAGATGGGCCCGGTTTCGCTGTGCCCGGTTTCCGTCCTCCAGTCACAACGGAACCAATAACCTTTCTCTTCTCTGCCCCTCAGGGTCTGTGTTCGGAGGTGCGAGCTCGCCGCCGCGGCGTCTCCTCGGTGCTGAAGCTCTGTCAGAAGCTCCTGCAGGTGAGTCGGAACTCTAGAATCTATTAAGGAAATCTCAGAATCCGTTTGGACCCCAGAGACACGAACGCGTTTGCTCTGATTTTCCTAATCATTTAATTACCGTCTCATCGTTCTGACAAAACCCCTCTCCTAACGTGTCCGCCCTCCGGGACAGGCGGGCCCCCCGGCGGAGGTGGGCCCAGAGGGGGAGCAGCACAGGGAGGCCCTGCAGCTGCTGTCAATCAACCTGGAGCGGAGGTGGGAGGCGATCGTGATGCAGGCGCTGCAGTGGCAGAACCGACTGAAGAGGGAGCTGGGAGAGCAGCAGGTTGGAGCGCGCTGACATTTACACTTTACACGCGCCGCTCCGGCGCCGCAGGCAGTCGGCGGACGCACTGTCACACTCGCTGAGCGCGTCAGCCTCTGATTTGACGCCGGGATGCGGCGTGAAAGACAGATGGCGCCCTGATTGAGGCTGCGTTGTTGCCGTCACGGAGCCTTTCAGCCGGAGTGTCGCGCTCGGTCACGCCGGCGTGCGGCTCTGATTCCGCCGTCAAAGCTGCCCGACGTCATTTCCCCACGTTGTGAACCTGTTGTTTAAAGTTTGGGTGTTTTAGGAGGTCGGATCCTCACCTGAGCCGGGCCCGACGACCTTTCTGATCTATAGATCTATAGCCTGGACTGGTCGCCGTGGCGATCCACTTGATAAAACTTCTCCGCCTCCCGTGTGATCAGCGTCACGGAAAGGAGGTTTTTCTCTGTGCCGCCCCCATAAGGCAGCAGAACCGGGTCCAAATGAGATTTCAGCGGGTTGACAGTTTGTGTGTCCCGACGCCACGCGTGTCTGCCGCCATCGTGGAGCGCCGCCAAACAGGTTTGTCTTATTAGAAGTGTTGAAGCGGCGCACAGCGACTGTTGAGCACCGCAGGGCGACGGCGGAGCAGACGAGCGCTCATGTGCATGTTCACAGAGAGGAGGTAGGGAGGGAGGGAAGGAGGGAAGGAGGGAAGGCTGGTTCCTCTGACAGCTGAGAGCTGCAGCAGAACGAATCTGTTCTGGTTTTATAAACTGATGATACGGTTAAAGAGACACATTTAAATATAAGCTGAGGTTGACAATAAAACGTGCACACAAACGCGTGCGTGCGACAGTGCTGGGGTTATTGATTGTCAGTAATCAATTGATGGATCGGAGCAACGTGTTAGGAGAGCTGAGAGGAGGTGGGGCGGCTAAAGGAGCATTTAGCTGCATTAATGCTAACGGTGGGGATGCGCCGCAGTGACACAAAGGTCATGGGTTTGAGCCCAACCTCCAGGTCTACGGGGCCCGAGCCAGACACGGAGCCCAAATAGAAAAAAGCACGGGTCTAATAGTTGATCGGTCAAAAGACGACGAAAAAAATGCCACATTTGAGTTAGCAGAGGCTAATCTCTGTGTTCGCGCAGAACTAAACAAAGCAAGAAACCATTAAAACCATGTAAGTGAGGACAAATCGGCCGGCTCGCTTATGAGTGTTGGTGTCGTCTGTGTCCGCACACACACACACACACACACACACACGGATGAGGAGAAGACAAATAACAGAGGGCAGACACTTTGACCTCGCTGCCTGGCTGGAGAGTAATTTCACTTCTCTTGGGATGAGAGAGGAATAAAGGAGGAGGCAGAGGCATATATCTGCTGCTTTAGCTTATAAATGAACACTTCTGCTCAGTGATAAAACGACTCGCCTCGTCTGTGTGTGTGTGTGTGTGTGTGTGTGTGTGTGTGTGTGTGTGTGTGTGTGTGTGTGTGTGTGTCTACGTTGGGCGAACCGCCTCCCTGAAATCTGATCGCATTCTTTAATCTGATTACAGGCCATAATTGCTTTAACTGGGATGTTTCTGGGGTGGGTTGGCGTCGGCCCCGATGACAGTTTTTCAGCTCCGACCGTGTCATCGCTGACGCGGTTCCGACCGTTCGGACTCAGCCGCGCTAGAGAGGCGGTGTGTTCGGACTCCTGCTGCTCTGAATGCAGAGGAAAGAGGGAGTTTTAGCGTCGAGGTGACGTGAAAGGAGCTCGACTGGACCGAACTGTGCCCGGCGCCGCGAGGACGAGGCTTCGCCGTCTGCTGCTGTAACCTGACGTATGGAAATTGTCTTCAAAGAGCTCTTCTCCCTGTTGTCCAAACACGCTTTAAAGCGGAACTGCGAGCTGCGTTTGCAATTACCTTCAACCTCTCCTCCACTCTGCATGGAGCCGTGATTTATCTGCTCGCTGCTCCGGGTTCTGAAGCTGCAGCGCGGCGACGCCAGGTTCCCTCGGCGCTTTGACAAGCGCTGCGGCAGAGAGCCGGTGGAGTCTGGAGCGGCGCTGGAAGCTCCTGCAGGGGCGCCGGCACATGAATAATCACCCAGACGCTGCTAGATAGCGCCGCTCTCCTTGGGCCTTCCAGCAGATGCTATGCTAACAAATGGGAGCAGTCAGAAAACGGCTAATGGGAAAAAAAAAAAAAAAAAAAAGTTTTCACCCCCCAGAAAAAACCCTCAACCCCACAACACCCCCGCGGATAACACTGGAAACGCCGCTAAAATCTGTTAGCCGTTTAAAATCCTTCATTAACAACCGTCGGCGCCTTAAACGGCGACCGTATTTCTCCCGCCTTGACAGGAATCCCGTTTTGTTGTTGGCGTCTCAACTGAGACCTGAAGCTGTTGTTAAAACCGCAGGAATGAGATAGATTACATGTATAAATGATGCCCGCGGTTCCTGTGGGTCATCAAATGCTTGATTTGATTGGATTATTCTGATTGATCTCCTCCGCCGTCGACGCCGAATGTGTTTTCCAACGCGGCCGCAGCAGCAGAACCCCGTTCGGTCATTACCCCCGTTTCCCTTATCAGCACAAGGGGAATAAACACAAATCTAATAGAAATTCATTATCCGGGCCCACACACACACACACACACACACACACACACACACACAGCCAACTAGTTTATTAGATTAATAGGCTATGAATGGCTAATACGAATTACCCCCCTCTCTTGTTAACGAGACGCGGAGCAATTTGTATAATTATGTCTGTGGAAGAGAAGAATTCCTGTGTCTAAGCATATTTTTAGACAGCCGCGCGTTCTGAAGGCTTTTGATTACGTATTTACTTTGGGCTTTTCAGCTGCGTGCTCTTCTCTCTCTCAGAAGTCGTTTTTGAATAATTCATCGCTTTGTTCCAGAGCAGAATAATTTGTGTTGAGATTTATGAGCATTTGCTCTGGGGCGGGCTGATTTCACTCCTCTTTCTCTGTTTTTGTAAAAAAAAAAAGATCACAGAGCAGCGTTTTGTCGGCGCGTCTCCGAGGCCGAGTCGAGCGGCGTCTCTGGGGCCGACGCGAGATGTTTGCTACCGTTAGCAAACAACCGCCGCAGATCCACGTGTGGCGCCGCGGTTTCAGGAGCGTCTCAAAGTTCTGGAACTCTGACCCATAGCTCAGTAATTGGACCTCAGGTTTCAGGTCTTAACTGCTGTTGAGCTTCTCTTTCTCTGCTTTTCCCTGCAGGTTCCGGGGAACTTTCTAGAGCCGGGGCTGGTGGACCTCCACAAGATGAGCCCGATCCCTGCAGGTCCAGTGGCGCATCTGCAGGACGACTCCTGGGAGTGGGATGAGACGGACATGACCATCACTGAGGTGGAACCGCAGGAGGTTCCCGACCTGATGCACAACCTCCCCTCAGAACCATCAGCACAGCCTGAGGAGGCGGCCGGCTCCACATTAGAGGCTCATTCCGGGTCAGATCCGATGGCCCGGAATCCTCCTTCGAAGAACGTCCTCCAGGTGTACAGCCTCCACTCTGTGGAGTTGTACCGGCAGCCTCCTCTGGCTGAAGGTTCCTCCCTGTGGCACAAATCAGACAAGCAGAAGCAGCACCTTCTCCTGAAGAGCATGAGCAAAGATTCCTCATTTTCCTCCTTCGAATCCCTCCCGGACCTCCTGGGAGGCTCGTCGGACTGCCGGGGGGACGGGAACCTTCGATTGTGCGACGGCGAGAGGAAAGGAAGCGGCCAGTCGGCGAGCAGCCAGCGGTCGGAGAGCGAGAGCGGGATCGTCAGCGACACTGGAGACACGGAGACCACCGCGACCAATAAGGAGAACAACGGGAGCCCCGACGAAGACATGTCCAAGCACAGAAAGGTCAGGAGTGAGGAGAAGATGAAGGAGAAAGTGTGGAGGAGGGATGAAAGGAGGAGGCACAGGAGGGGGGGAGGGGCAGCTGCTGAACTCTTCATCAACGGGCGAGGGACCTTCGAGTCTCCCTCCGATTACGACCTGGGAGGTGACCAGTTTAGGGCCTCCAGTCCACTCATGTCTCAGGCCTCCTCCTTGGAGTCCATTCTGGCCCCGGGTGAGGAGCTGTTTCCCTCCAAAGACTTGCTGCATCGGAGCGCCTCCCTGGAGAGCTGCCTGCTGCTCCCGCGAAGCTCCGATGGAGACACAGAAGCTGGTCTGGGGGAACAAGGAGATGGTGATCCAGGAAGGCAGAGTAAAAATGAAAGTGCTGAAGCAGAGTGTTCCTCTGGGGAGCTTAGTCGAAGAACTCTAGATCTCCTGAAACGCCTGGAGAACATCCAGACACCGCTGGCGACCACAATGACCCGTAGCGTTTCTGACATGACTCTCCAGAGCACCTCCACCCGGCGCAACCGTCTCCCACCCTCCCCTTCTCTTGGTGGTTCTTCGCTTAGAAGGATTCCTGGTTCCTCTCGGAAGGAACCACCCCGTGTGATTCAGGAGAGCTCAGCCTCGGCGTCTCTGGTGGAGCTGAGCAGCGCTGACGACTCATCTGTGGGCTCGGACCGCTTCACAGTCCCCAGAAATCAACATCTGGTGGTGCCCAACGCAGGCGGCAACGGCAACTTCGTCTCCTACAGGAAGCCCTGCCAGGGCAGCAGAAGAGGGGGGGTGGACGAGGCAGACGCAGCGAGCGTGAGCCTCCTGGTCAACGTCTCCTCCACCTGCACGGATGAAGACGAGGACGACAGTGACCTGCTCTCCTCCTCCACCCTCACGCTCACAGAGGAGGAGCTCGGGCTTCAGGAGGACGAAGAGGAGGGGATAAGCAGTTCTTCCTCTGGAAACGAGGAAGAGGAGGAGATGGAAGGGTCCTACGTCCTGGGGCTGGACTACCTGAAGACGGAGCTGCAGAGTTTTATCCGATCTCCTCATGTCTCCTCCTCAAAACCAGACAGCAGTCTGCGGGACGAGCTGCAGTGCGGCGCCAGTCTCTCCTCCACCTCCTCCACTCAAAGATCTGACCAGCAGCCTTTTCTGCACGCCTCAGTGGCTCCAGCCACAAAATCCAACACGGAACACCGCAACAAGCTGGCCAAGAACCACACGGAGAACCCAAAGAACCACAGCAACGTGGCCAGAAGCTACATCAGCCGCTTCGTGGACGATGTGGAGAACGGGAACGTGGAGCAGAGCGGTTTCAAACGCAAGGACGAGGACGACGAGCTCCTCCGAGAGGAGTCCAGCGTGTTCACCAAGAAAGGAGAAGTGGTCCGGGAGGAGTCATACGTGTTCCCCAGAACCGGGGAGCTTCCTGCAGATGTTCACAGCTGCGTCTCCAAACCGGAGTCGCAGGTGCTCCGCCCCTTTATCCACAGACGGTCTTCCTCCCTGGTGGGACAGCTGAAGGGGGAGTTGCCCTGTCACAGCTCCTCCCTTCCCACGCCTCCTTCTCTCTCACCCATGGAGGACCACAGATCCCATGATGCTTTGCAGAAGAACGGCCCATTGGCTTCAGGACGGAAGGCCATCACCATCCAGGAGAAGTTCAAGTTCTCCTCTTTTGTGCTGGAGGAGACAAAGAGGGAGGTGAGGGAGGTGGGGTCGTCTCTTCCTCCCAAGAAGCGCCACAGCTCTCACCCGTCCTGCTGTAGCCACCTGCCCCCGCCCTCGCCCCTGCAGCCCCCCAGCGTGGGGGAGGGAAAGAAGGAGGACGTGCACAACTTTGTGATGGAGATCATCGACATGACCTCAACCGCGCTGAGGACCAAAGGAGGTCAGACGGAAGAACCCAACCAGGATGGAAGAGCGGCCCCGGACCAGGCTCCTGCACCCCTCACGCAGATCCGAGACAAGGTACCGATTTCAGATTAGCAGCTAGAAGTGGGCGGAGCCACCGCAGTTAAAGAGAATCCAATATGATTAAGGAGGCAACAATTTTCACCTCCTCGGCTTGAATGTTCTCCACACCTTCTTCTTCTCTGCCTCCTCTCAGGTCCTGGAACACTCCCACCGACCTCTCCACCTCCGGAAGGGCGACTTCTACTCCTACCTGTCTCTCTCCTCTCATGACAGCGACTGCGGCGAGGTCACTCAGTGTTCGGAGGACAAGAGTTCTACGCCGACGCCGTACAGCATCCCCGTGTACGCCACGCCCACCCAGGGCCTCCACAGCCCCAACCCGGAGACCTTCACTAGCGCCAGACGTCAGACGACGGCCTCAAGAACGGCTCGCCACCCGGAGTCCCCCGGGAACCCCGACGGTCCGCCTTTGAGCCCGGAGGTCCGAGACGAGGAGACCCTGTTCCCCGCCTGCACGGAGGAGGTCTACCTGGGCCCGCCGCTCTGCTACAGCGTGTCTCTCACCAAGAAACCGCGGCGTCTTTTAACGGAGAAAGACTCGTCTCAGGCCTCTCACGGTCCAGACGCCAGGTCCAGATCGGATCCAGAGCGTCCCTGGTCTGAGGGGACGCCGTCCAGCCCAGACGTTAGTCCCCGTCCCCCAGCGCCGCTGCAGGACTCCTCCCTCCCGTCCACCTCCGTGTCCTCAGACTGCAGCTCTCTCCGGGGGGCACCTGACACCCCCTCCGCCATCTTCAATGACGCTGCGGCAGAGCGGCGAGGTGAGGACCCGTACCTCCTGTGTGATGTCGCTGAGAGTGTCAGCACGCCGTGAGAGGAGAGGCGCCGTAATGAGGGTCCTTCTTATCTTAATCCCCGGGCGCGTGTTACCCTGATAGACTCGTCCACCGCCGCCGAATGTTCGCCACATACTAAAGCGCTTGAATCCAATATGGGCGCCGTAATGACCAAGATAAGTGTTTGCGGCTCGGCTACAAATCCCTCAAAAGAGCCGCTCGCCACCGCCACGCACATTAATCCCAAAATTAACCGTTCGCCGATGAGAGAGGCAGATAGGGAGGAGGAGCAGGGGGCGAGGCGTAGGGGCGGCGGCGGGGGGAGGAGCGGCGCCGGGGCAGGTTAGTGTTCCAGGAAACAGCCTGATCCGCTATCTGCAGGTATTAGCCTGAGCCCTCGGCGGCTCCGAACACCACCAGCCCATTTGTGCTGATGTGGAACCTCCTCCACTCCTCCTCCTCCTCCTCCCTCTGTCTTTTGCTCCTTTTTTGTTACATTTACTGGAATCAACAGGATAATTGTGGTATTTTACCACAGCGCAACCCCCCCCCCCCCCCTGTTTTCCTCTTTCCTCGGGTGTTAATGGAAGGGAGGATTTGCAGACTTGTCACTTTTTTAGTGAAAAGGTTAAGGTCCAGAGAACAACATCAGCATAATTAAAGCAGTCAGATTTCATTAGGATTCATCGGTGAGGATCGTTCAATTCACTTCAACGTTAAATTAGCATGTTTGTGCTCTTTTCACAATTTTCTATTTCTTTATGCAAATGAGCTCTGGCAGTTTTTGAAGCTTCCTGCAGCCTCACTGGCCGACCTGTTTATCTCCGCCACAGAAGAACACGGCTCAGCCGTAGAGGCGCTTCCCGATCCACGCGCGTGCTAACGGACACGTGCAATAAAAAAAGAAAAATCGGCGTTTACGGAGCCAAAACTGTCTCCTGAAGAGTCGATATCTGCTCCTGTAACACTTCAAATGAAAGAACACAGTTAATCTGCTGACCACGAGCTGCGGGCTAGCCGCTAGCTAGCCGCTAGCAGTTAATAACACATGTTTAGCATCTTTATGAACCTATTTTAGATACATTAGAAGAACATTTGTAGGAGGGGGGGCTTTCAAGGGCACTCAGTCATGTAAGAGGTGGGGGGAGGGTCGTTTCCTTCCCGATGCTGATGTTAATGGAAGCTCGTCATCGGAGAGAAAAGAAGCTGATTAGAAAACAAACACCGTTCAGCCTGATAACAGTTTTCATTTATTCTCCTCTTGTTTGTCGAAAGAAGAAAGTGGAACATGATTTTCTCATCATGAGGATCAACAGTTTCTTCTTCTCCTTCTCCCTCTTTTAATTTCTGTTCCCCTCAGGTGAGCAGCAGGAGGAGGCGGAGCCTAACAGCAACAAGACCGCCCACTTCAAGCACAGGCAGAGTGAGCTTGTTTACTGTTTGTTGTTTATTTATTGAGACGTGAAGTCGCGTTTTCATCGTTTTTGTAGTTTTAAATTTCAAATGAAATCTGGAGCCTGCAAAACAAAAGCCATCACTGACACGATCTGTGCACGGCCCTGTGGCTACCTCCAGGGCTCAGCAAACCCCACTGCCCCACACACACGCACGCACACACACACGCACACACACACACACACACGGCCCTGAGGGCAGGGCATGAGAGTCCAGGTAGATGCTCTGACAGCCCAACAGCTGCAGGTTAGAAAGACATGTTCATACACACACACACACACACACACACACACACACACAGAGGACAGACCTGTATATACACTTATGCTGAGTGTACAAACTCACACGAGAACACACAGACTTACACACAGACTCATCCTGGTGATGTGTACAGCTGGTCCTGACCCCCATGGCGTGCCCCAGTCCATCCCACCTGTTCAGTCCCCTTCCAGCAGACACACACACACACACACACACACACACACAGGTGCAATTAAAGCAATCGCAAATGCGGCTCATGATGCGTTCTGTGACCCAGACTGCAGAGGGTCTGTGTGTGTGTGTGTGTGTGTGTGTGTGTGTGTGTGTGTGTGTGTGTGTGTAACATCACCGAATCATGTTTGAGAAATTTCACTGAAGCAGAAAACAACAACGAGTGTTTGATTCATGCAGGAGTGTAAATATTAAATCTGACAGAAATTAGCTGTAATATTAACGACATCACTCCTAAATTGACCCTCGCAGGTCTTCAAACATCACCTGTTGGTGAGGTGGGGGGGGGGGGTTAAAATGGACTCCCGTTACCATAGCAACAAAACTTTAAAGATTGAAGGATGTTGTCACATGAAAAGAGAAAAGAACAGGGGGAGGACCAAAATCTACAAAATGTGTTTTTCAACTCCTTTCTCTTCCCCCATCCCTCCCACCGTCCCTCCCTCCCTCCCTCCACCATCCCTCCCTCCGTCCCTCCTCCCTCCCTCCCTCCCTCCACCATCCCTCCCTTCCACCGTCCCTCCCCCATCCCTCCGTCCCTCCCTCCCCCATCCCTCCGTCCCTCTGTCCCTCCATCCCTCCCTCCCCTCCCTCCCCCATCCCTCCGTCCCTCTGTCCCTCCATCCCTCCACCATCCCTCCATCCCTCCCTCCCTCCCTCCATCCCTCCCCCCCTCCCTCCCTGTGTCCATACAGAGACGACCTGTTGTGGGATCAGGAGCCTCCAGGATGCATCTCTGAGGGGCCTCAGCTGATTGGTCCTCTGTCCTTGGCTTCGTCCCTCTGGCTGCTCCCTCCTCCTCCTCTCCTCTTCCTCTTCCTCTTCCTCCTCTTCCTCCTCCTCTTCCTCGCCTTTCACGCCTTCCTGCTGAAACAAATGGTCACCAGGCGGGACGGAGCGCCCTGGCAGCAGTCTCAGGGCCGCCGCCGTTCCCACTGATTTATTTGTCTGAGTGTGATTTCAGGGTCGCAGCTGAAGAGTTTGGATCTGATCCATCCATGTTGCTGATGAAGTGTTTTAGTTCTGTAGTGTGTTTATTATTGGATCTGTGGAACCAGCAGCAGCACCTGGGCCGGGTCGGACCGCTCAGACTGCCTGGCTCCCAATTCAGAATCAGGATCATTCCAGATGTTTTCCACAACACAAAGGTCACATTTCCAACCAGTAAAGGTGTAAATACATGAATACACCCGGTAAACACCCCCCACCGGTCAGGAGCGCCACAGGAACGGTGTGTGTATGTGGGGGGGGGGGGGGGGGGGGGGGGCACATAACGAGGGCGAGAAGGAAGTCGTGATAGAAAGACTCAAAAGAAGGTTGTATTAAAGGTGGAATCCCAGATGTATGAGCAGGATGTGTTAGCGTAGCGTAGCGTAGCGGGATGGTGTCCTCAGGTGGATCACAGGAGCAGCCAGATGATGGAGGGACACCACCACGCGCCCCCCCACCCCCCCCCCACCCCACGTGGTTACAGGTTTGTCTGAAGCAGGAGCCCCCCCCCCCCCCGAGTGGAGGCAAATCTCAGTTTTAAATCCTCGCCTCTTTTCCGGGGTGTTTGGTCCAGCTGTAGGTGGCGCTGCTCACACCCCTCTTTAATCACACACACACCCCGTTCGCTACCCTCGGACATGACTCTGGGCGTATCCATGGAAACGCGGTTGTTGGGGGAGTGACCTGTCGGTGTGGAGTCAAAGTGTGCGACTCTTCCGAGGGAAGATGGCGCCGCCGATCAACCTATATTTAATCAATGTTGTTTGCATTAGCAAAGACGTCAGAACGCAGCGACGAGGCCCTTTGATCTATGCAACACCACCACAGCTGCTGTGACGGTGTTCAGGTGCGACGACTGTTGCTCTGCCGGGTGGACGTTCGGCTCTGCTCTCTCTAGGGGTGTGTTTTTTTATTTGGGGACTGTTGTAGAGGCGTTAGCGCCACGCTAAGGGTTGCTAGCGGGGGTGAGTGTGACCCCGGGACTCTCATGTGTGCCTTGCTCTGCTGTTGCTACTTTTGTGTGACTTGGAACCGCAGCGTCTCCGGCTGTTGGACGACAGGCGGCGAGTTGAGGTGTAGATCCGAAGAAGCGGGAATGTTTGTGTCTGTGACCTTCACGTAGATCATCTTTGTTAGTAAACGCTTGACTGCATGGTTCCTGTCCACCACCGTCAAAACTAATAAACTCGACTGATTGTGAGAAAACTCTTCTTCTCTTCTCGTTATTGTCGGCGAAACGTCCGAGTGACGGACGGGAAACGTCCATCAGATCAAAGCCCAGCTGGAATCACGCCGGTGATGGCGCCCGATCTCCGCTGGGTCCAACAGAACCCGTCAGAAGGTTCAGCTGCCACAGAAGCGACCTCGCCGTTCACCACGGCTCAGAGGTCACGACCTTTGGTGCTGTAACCGGGCCTGGAAGCTTGAGAAGGTCCAGAACCTCCTCCAGAACCTCACTGGTCCCCAGCCGTCCGTCTCTGATCTTCCTCCATCAGGTCGTCCTGCTGGAGCAGCGAGCAGCTCTGATTGGTTCTGATGATCCACGCGCTCGGGTTTCATCAGGGCGAGGTCGCCTCGCCAGGCAGGGCGGCGCCGCAGGTGACGGGAGACGGAGGGATGATGAGGAGGACGGGTGGTTTAACCCTCCGCTGATTACCGACGATTAAAGTCAAGACGTTTGAATCTGAAGCGGCCGCCACACGTCCTCGCCGCCATGTCGCTGGGGGGGGGGGGGGCGGTCGTCCTCGGGAGACCAGGAACCGACCGAAGCTACAGATGTTAGCAGCTGTCCATGGAGCGACGTCGTCAGCGGAGGCGGCGGCGCCGTGCTCTCCGGGCCTCGGGCTCCCGTTGGCGCTCCGCCGCCGCCGCCGCCGCCGCCGCCTCACGCACGGTGACGCTTCCTTCTGTCTTTGAGGGGGAAGCAGAGCGAAGCTGTCAGAGGATTAAAAGATGGAGGTTCGCCGCCACAAAACACACTTCACATTAAAGCAAATTGCTTCCTGCGATTGTTGATGGTCTCTCGTGGCGGCGCCGCCCTCCGCCGCCGCCGTGATGCTGATTGTGGCTGAAGGGCCTTCAGATGACTGATAAGCATTGATGAATGAAAATGGAAATGCTTCTCAGCATTTTGTCTTCAAAAGCAAATCAAATATGGGGGGGGGGGGGGTGTTTGCCTTTCGCAATTAGGCAGAAATGTTCTTTTTTCTGTGGTCAGAAAAATGGAAACGGCTTTTAAGGTCGTAAAGGTCGAGCGCATCCGAGCGTGGTGGCTCTGCAATTACTCTTCAGGCGGCGGCCTGATGGGGGGGGGGGGGGGGGGGGGGCGACCGTGCGTCCGGGGTCAAATTAACGAGACGGCCCGCTCGCTGTTGAAAAGATCACATGTGATTACGCCGCATCAAACAGACGGAGCCTCAAATGATCCTCGTCCTGCCGGGGAGTCGCAGGAACGCCGTCAAACGCTGGGGGGGCGGGGCTCCCGGGGGGGCGGGGCTCCCCCCTCGCCATGAACACAACAAAAGTCCCCCATCAGCACGAAGTTGGAGACAAACAACGCATCAGGTCACATCAGGTCGGCTCGCCCCCCCCCCCCCCCCCCCTCACCTGTTCAAACTGTCCGTGGCAGCAGGAACGCCGCCGCCGCCGCCGCCGCCAGCACGTGTGTGTCTGAGCGAGACGGAATCCCATCAGGTGGGAGCCTCCGTGTTATTAATGTTCTTCAGGACACAAACGTCTGAATGAAAACAGGGCGGACTCATTTTGTCCTGCTGATGAGCAGCAAGCGTCCCTTCATCATCATCATCATCATCACTGTCCTCATCATCACCGTCCTCATCATCATCATCATCATCTTAATCATCATCATCACCGTCCTCATCATCACCATCATCATCTTAATCATCATCATCACTGCCCTCATCATCATCATCACGTCCTCATCATCACCGTCCTCATCATCACCATCATCATCTTCATCATCATCAGCGTCCTCATTATCATCACCATCACCGTCCTCATCATCATCACCGTCATCATCATTATCATCATCACCATCCTCATCATCATCTTCATCATCATCACCGTCCTCATCATCATCACCGTTCACCGTCCTCCTCATCATCATCATCACCGTCCTCATCATCATCATCACTGTCCTCATCATCATCACCGTCCTCATCATCATCATCGTCATCACCGTCCTCATCATCACCATCCTCATCATCATCTTCATCATCATCACCGTCCTCAGCATCATCAACATCGTCCTCCTCAGCATCATCATCATCATTACCGTCATCATCATCACCGTCCTCATCATCATCTTCATCATCATCACCGTCCTCATCATCATCATCATCGTCCTCCTCATCATCATCGTCATCACCGTCCTCATCATCACCATCATCTTCATCATCATCACCGTCCTCATCATCATCTTCATCATCATCACCGTCCTCATCTTCATCTTCATCATCATCACCGTCCTCAGCATCATCATCATCATCGGCTCCATTATCTTCTGAGAGGAGACCAGCAAATGGAGGCTTAGAGTGAAAACAAGCTGCCCCCACATTATGGGATGGCTGCGATACACAGAACTCATCAAAGGTTTGTTCGTTTCCATCGGACGGACGGATCGATGCATCGGATCGATGGATCTGATCAGGAGGCGCAGCAGCCTCCTTTATTCTGGAATCTGAAGTTCCTGATTCAGAATTCTGCCTCGATCAGAAAAAAATCACTTAAACTGGAAAGATGGAATCAGCTGATTTCTCCAAACTGATCAGAATCCAAACGTCTCCTTCGAGATTTGAGGTGAACACTTTGGAACTCTGAAGTGGAATAAACGCATTGAATCGGTCCTGAATTAAAATCACCAATAAAACGTTTTCACCTCCAGAGTCAGAAGGTTTCGGTTCCTCCGAAGTCAGCTGATGCTGCTGGTTCGGATCTACACGTCGAAGGTTCGATTCTCCACCGTAATCAATGACGGCTCAGGGACGGGTGCCTGGAAGGGTCAAAGCAGACTCTGATGAAGGAGGTAAGGCTCCAGCTGAGGGCGAGGGGCAGAGTTACGATTAGGAGTTTGATTATTTCATTAGTTTTACATTCAAGTCATTTGAATCAACTGAATAAAAGTTCAGAGCTGGTTTTAGCTCAAGACTGTTAGCGATCATTAGCATACACGAAGAGAGTGTGTGTGTGTGTGTGTGTGTGTGTGTGTGAGAGAGATAAAATGTTGTGTGTATTATTATCAATCATTAGCATGTGGAGGTGTAGATGAGAAGGCTTCAAAACGCTCCATCTTTAATTCCTCGTAGCAGTTAATTCATCATCGGAGCGGCAGCGTCGGCGCGTCCGCGGGCGTTTACGACTAATATTTCAGCTCCCATTACGCCGGCGGTGCAGAGAGCCGGGCCTCCGGTTTGACCTTTGACCCCGGCAGGAGGAATCGCAGCCTGACCTCATCCATCACAGCCAGAAAGGGGAAATATTAGGAGGCCACATTATCGGGGAGATTAGAGCGTCGAGAGCTTCAGATGGCGCCGTGGGCGACCGTCACCGTCCGTCCGTCCGTCTCTGAACGCACTTCCTGTCCAGAGAGAAGCCGAACGGCCTCAAAGGCCGCAACTTTTCAGATGAACGCTCACGTTTTTGGAGGTGAGGACCTGCGGTTCAGTGTCAGTGCAGCACGCGTCAGCTGCCCACCAATTAATTTGCACACAGCTAGCATTAGCATTGTCGTGCTACATTCGGCTAACCTAGCAGCTAGCGTTCAGTCTGAGTCCAATTCGGGTTAAAATCCTGAATCTATGAAAAGATGCTAGAGGGAGAAACAGTCGGGTTCTGGTGGAGCACAGCTGTGTGTGTGTGTGTGTGTGTGTGTGTGTGTGTGTGTGTGTGTGTGTGTGTGTGTGTGTGTGCGCATGTGTGTTTGACTGTATTAGTGAGCTGTGACCAGGTAAAACGCAACAGACAGAATCAGGACAGTAAACCTGCTGTTGTCCCTCAGGACAAAACACACACACACACACACACGTACAATCATCCAAACACGTGCACGCTCGCAAAGGCAACACAGAGCAGATGCAGATTTCAAACGAGGCATATTGTGCACACGGACATTGAGTCAGTGGTCATGCGGTCACCGAGAGAACTCTCTCTCACACACACACACCTACACACACACACACACTCAGTGCTCTGTGGTAATTCTATAAGGGGGTCCAGCATGTCTCCCCTGAAAGCTGCAGTCCAATTCATTTGATTTCATTACAGAGACACACGGAGGTAAAGTGTAGCTGCGGCGCTGCGTTTCATTACGAGCTGCTGCTTAGAGCTGCGATCCAATTTAAGGAGCAGGCGGCCGAGCAGCAGCAGCGCGCTTTTATTGCTATTTAATCAGCTCAATTGGGACGTTTTATTAGTGCGAGTCTTTGTTTTCAGAGGACAGACGAGAGCTGCAGGTTATTAGAGGCTCTCGCAGCGAGGCTCCGGGTCCCAGCGGGGGTCCAGGGGGGGAGGCGGGGGTCCAGAGGAGGATGAAATATTGAAAATGTGTCCTGAGTGACTCAATGAGGAGGCGGCAGGAGAGAAGCGCTGTTCAGCAGCAGAGCTGTGGGTTTGATTCCCTGGGCTGGAAATGACAGGATACAGATGGACGCTGCAGAGAGGCCACGCCCACCTTCCTGTCTGTCATACAGCAACAGGAAGGTGGGCATAGGAATAGGAGGGGCCACTGTGAAGAGGGAGGAGTGATTGTTAGGAGGGAGGAGTCATCGAGGACTGGGAGGGGCCACTGTGAAGAGGGAGGAGTGGTTGTTAGGAGGGAGGAGTCATCGAGGACTGGGAGGGGCCACTGTGAAGAGGGAGGGGTGATTGTTAGGAGGGTGGAGTCATCGAGGACTGGGAGGGGCCACTGTGAAGAGGGAGGGGTGATTGTTAGGAGGGTGGAGTCATCGAGGACTGGGAGGGGCCACTGTGAAGAGGGAGGGGTGATTGTTAGGAGGGTGGAGTCATCGAGGACTGGGAGGGGCCACTGTGAAGAGGGAGGAGTGATGTTAGGAGGGAGGAGTCATCAAGGACTGGGAGGGGCCACTGTGAAGAGGGAGGAGTGATTGATGGGAGGGAGGAGTCATCAGCTGAGTTTTATCTGGTATTTTCATACATGTGAGAGCATCTCAGCAGCTCGCTGGTTCTACAGGATTTGAGGGGGCGTGGCTTGTGAAGCGTTAACCTTCAGCCACAGAACGGTGAGTGTTGCTAGCTTTAATTTGACCCACAGCCCCTCAACAGTTGATGTGCGATGATTCTCGTAGCGCCGCGCTAAAGTGTCGATGGCACCAGTAGAAACATCGTATTCTGAAAATTAACATTGCTCATTTTTAAAAAGTAGCACAATTTAACTTTAGTCCATCATTTTCACCTTCTCAGGCATGAAATGTTAGCAGGTATTCCTCATGCTAGGCTATCGTGCATGCTAGCTCTGCAAGGCGTTCAAAGAGGTGAGATGATTCAGTCAAATCCAGGAACATTCTGAAGTGGATTATTGTGACATTCTGGAGGAATAAAAGTGAAGAACGTTGGACTATTTTTAGCAGCAGCGTTCATTAAAGCTGCGTTTAACTGATGCTAATATTCTTTTTGGCTTCGGTGGAGAACCAGACGTTCCTGATTGCTCCTGTTGGAACACAGCCACACCCGGTCTGCTTCGTCATCGCAGTTCCTCATCAACATCTGAGCCATCCTGCTCCACATATCTGCCTCTTCATCATCATCATCATCCTCTTGGAACGTCTGTGCCTGGTTTTATCCAGAGTGGTTCTGAGGACGTGGATTCCGGGCGTGAGTTCTTGGAACTTCTGCACAGATTAGATGGTTCCTGTTGTTCTTCACAGTCCTTCTCACAGACCTGGGGAAGCTTTGCTCTGGTGACCTTTGGTCCATTTCTGCCACCTCTTTATCCTCAGGTCCAACAGGCACATTTCTGTGGACCTGAACCACGTGAAGAACCTTTCAGATGAAACCAGAAACTTTTCAAGGTTTTTTTTTTTTTTTTTTTTTTTTTAAAAAGCAAAACTTATTTATTGTTAGCGATCATCAAAGCTGACATCATCCATCACCTTCGTGTGGATCTTAAAGAAAACCAAAAGCGAGACGTCGCTGCTCTTTAAAGGTTCTGTTTTCAGTAAAACGGAACCTTTATTGTCCCGAATAAAAGTCCAGTTTACAGTTGCTGCTCATCTGCAGAAAAAAGAGAGAATAAACGTTCCTCTCTCCTCTATCCCTCCATTCCTCTCTCTCTCTCGGCCTATCTCTCTCCCCCTCTCTTACTCTCACACACACACACGGAGGACAGCGCACACACACACACGTGCGCGCTCACACGCGCGCGCTCGCCGACATACCGACACACACTCTGCTGCTGCTGGATCACTGGATCACTGGATCAATGTCATCGCTGCGCAGGTGCTGCTGAGAGCCCGACACCAGAGCCGAGCAGCGACCGTCTCCGCCCCGCCGGCAGAGCGCGCAGAGCCGGGCAGAGGTTCACCGATGGGGAGCGGGAGAGTCCGGAGCTCCAGCGCCGGGAGGCGAGAGCGCAGACGCCGCTGCACGGTCGACTCTCACCGGTGAAGTCCTCACCTCAGCCCCGCTGCTCCGGAGACCCCGGGACCATGATCCGGGTTTGTGGGGGGGTTAACGCTGAAGGTTGAAGACCAGCAGAGAAGAAAGTATGAAAGAGGCAGTTTCCTCTCACTGATCCCGCTCATCAGTTGATCAACTATTGGTGATCCCGATCCGCGCGGCGA
This sequence comes from Takifugu rubripes, assembly GCF_901000725.2. Classification (NCBI taxonomy): domain Eukaryota; kingdom Metazoa; phylum Chordata; class Actinopteri; order Tetraodontiformes; family Tetraodontidae; genus Takifugu; species Takifugu rubripes. The sequence goes on along the minus strand of NC_042286.1, from coordinate 13,308,951 downwards.
GTTCTGCTCACACCAGAGGAGGAAAAAGGCGAAAGAAGCGAAAATACATTGAGACTTTTAAAGAAACTCCAGCGGAGCGGGCTTCCCAGGGCTCCCAGTGAGCCGCCCGGTGGAGGGAGAACCAGAACACGGCTGCGCATTGGAGACGCTCCGGAGACCATGATCAGGATCTTCCCGGACTTCAGCGTCCAGGTGACGGCTTCGGCGGGCGGCGGACCCGGTGTTGGGGGCTCGGGGGGTGGCGGCGTAGGCAGCAGCATGGTGACGGGACCCCCGGTGGGTCGGGTGCCGGTGCCTGTTCCCGGAGCAACGAACGGGACCCCGCAGAGCGTCCAGGGGATCGGCGGCTACCCGCAAAGGTACCTGTGGAGTCGATCTGTTCCAGCGGTGCCTCCCGCGGGGTTCCGGAGCAGATCGACCCCTCTTTCATTCTAAATCCGCTCATTATCAAACTTTTCTGCATGTGGGCATTTTTACCTCCGTCAGCTGGATCACAAATGATCCCAAAACGAATCCAACTGCAGACAACTTCACTTTTTTCTGTCTTTTCTTCCGTTTTCACACCTTCAATCCAACAATTTTAAAAGTTTAGTCTGGAAATATGGTAAAGAGTCGGGGGAGGAAAAAAAGTGTTGTCGGATTTACTGAAATGTTCTTTAATCTCTCTCACGCACGCCCTCTGTCTCTCACACGCACGCGGTTTCTGTGTTTCCGCGCCCAGATCTACAGGTCCGTGTTGGGATCCTCTTCTTCTCGGGCCTCCAAAGCAGCAAAAGCACACGCGCTTTCCAACATGGACCTTTGCTGGCGCGCGTCCAGACGGGTTCTGATCACGCACACTCACGCACATCTGTGAGCTGAGGCGTTGACCCATCGGCGCGCGCTCACTAATCAGCAATCTTTAAAATCACCTTCAGGCTGACGTCATTCGGCGATGACACTCTGTGCACTTTCCATCACTCCACTCACAAAAACACGTGTTGACGCCGTGTCCGTGCGCGTCACTGCGCGTGCGTTAACTGCAACCCCTCGGCTGGACGTGCGCCCCCCCCACAATGGCTTGTTTGTGTGGAGAATACCCAGCATGCCTTTGACCTTGACGGGTCACCGGGACAGAGGCGGCGGCGGCGGCGGCGGAGTTTAATCACTGATGTCGGAACCAAAGTGGCCGCAAAAGCAACAGAACTAAAGTCCGAACCTGCGGACGCGCGTCGTCACGTGACTCAAAGAATTCAGAAATATTTGCTTCATCAATAGAGACATTTGGCTTTTACTGAGGCATGGCTGGCAGGTGTATGTGCGCGTGCGTGTGTGTGTGTGTGTGTGTGGGGGGGGGGGGGGGGTTGTTGATTTGTTTGTGGGAAGTGGTGGTTAAGGAGGGGGGAGGATCAGGATGTTCCTTTTATTTTCGGTGTGATGGTTAAAATTGGAAAACAGCCCCGCGGAGCGACCTGTAATACAGGAGGAGAGAATTGCATAAAACACACACACACACACTCACGCCGTCTCACGCACACACACGAGCACGAGTCCAACTGCATCTGAGCGGCGTTGTCGCGCCGGGCTGGAGAAAATCCCTAAATGTTGTGTGTGTTTTTTCTGTCAGCAGCCGGCGGAGGAACCTGCTCCGGCAGACCTCACGGACTGTGACCGCACAGCCACGCTCGGCCGCGGGGATGCTACCGCAGCTCTAGACGCTGCGGCGGCAGCGACAATGTAAAGATTTGACGTCCCTCTTTGCCTTTTTCCCCCCTCCCTCCTCCTCCGGAACGCGTTCTTCCGTGGTGCCGAACCCGAGAGACAGGCAGTCGGAGAGGAAGAGAGCAGCGGGATCTGGAGCTTCCTCCGCGGGTTCCCCCTCCTCTCACGCCGCTCGGCAGGCTTCTGCTGCAGCCCGCAGTTCGCCTCCGCCGCCCGTTGTTTGCACGCTGCTGAGCGGCGGGGGAGAGAGACAAGCACCAGACGCACGCACGTATACTACACACTGACGCGTTCACACAGCAAACACACACACACACACACACGGACATGGCTTTGTCTTAACACACGGACCATGACGCATTGCTGTCAGGGCGCAGCGCAACGCCGCGGCTCCGCGTCGCGATAGAGCCGCGTCGAGGAAAGCGGCGGAAGGAGAGCAGAAAGTAAGAAATCAAATATTGTTGCAGGAAGATGGCGCCCACCAAGCCCAGCATCCAGCAGGACCCGACGCGGAGAGAACGGTAACGGGGCACACTCATCGTCCTCCTCCTCCTCGCTGCATGTTTACAGGCGGCGCGGCAAGCGGCAGCCTGGCGGGCTGGAGCGGCTGCTCCGCGGGGTTTATTCTGGAGCTGTGCGTGGAGCTGTGCGTGGAGCTGTGCCTGCGTGTGTGCGTGTGTCTGTGCAGGTAACAGGTCTCTTGTCTTCACTTCTGACCGCGTCTGCCTTCACCTGCCCGCGTAGGGATAGACGCATGCACGTGCCTGTGCACGCGCGGGTTGTAGGAAGCCATGAATCGCAGGCTAAGGTGTGCGAGGGTCGAACGACACCGGCGGCGGGGAGTGCGCGTGGGCGTGCGTGCTTGCGGTGTGGCATTCACAGGAAGTTTTATTGTGGCGAGAAGCACAGATTCACCTGTGCAGGTCAAAGAGCACATGACCTTAAAGCTGGTCACTGTGGATGAGGATCAGCTGCCTGGTCCGGTCCGGTCCGGTCCGGTCCGGTCCCGTTGGACAGGTGCGCTCTGGTTCTTACCTGTTGATGACCTTTCTCACGTTCCAACATCAGTAAATGTTCTGGATTCTTCGACTGAGCAGCGGCAGCGATGTTCTCACCTGTTGACCTGCTGCAGGTTCACCGGTTCCGATGGTCCAGCAGCGTTGGTTCTGTTGCTTCACCTGTTGGTACCGGCAGCAGCTGATGGCTTTGATCTTGTAGTTCTGCTTTTTCAGCTTCTCCCCGGCGGACAGATTTCCTGCTCTGATTTGACTTCGGAACATCAGGACACCTCAGTCGGTTCTGTGCAACACCTGTTCAGCGGACTGTTTGTAGATCAGAACAGAACTGGACCGTGTGTGGAACAGAGACGGTGTTCTGGTGTGGTCACTGCTGAGATCCAGTAACATTTGTATGAGGGAGAACTTGACGGAGTTCCTGGTCTGGACTTGAGAACCTTCCTGATTCCCGCTAAAACAGGTGAACGAGCAAACAGGATCGGTTCTGGTTCAGGTGGAAGCTCCTCTGGTGGTTCCTGCGGCACCAGTCAAAGTTCTGTTTGTCTCCACCGCACCAGAGCCGGTGCCGGGTCGGCAGCGAGCAGCTGGAGATTTGAATACGCGTCTTGTGGTTGAGCGGGGTCAAAGGTCAACGCAGGAGAACTTACCTGGCTTCACCTCTGCTGGGCGACGAGTCCACAGCTGGTCCTGGAGCACAGGAGGAACCTTGTTTGTCCACTCGTGATCCGTTTGGTCCTGGTTCTGTCATATTTACAACCTAGACATGGATCTTCGTTCGCATGTCAGAAGATCCCAGGTGATCAGATTTGGCATCGCAGACGTGAGAATTGTCCAGCAGGTGGCGCTCTTTTTTGGATCCTCAGCTGACGGATGCTTCATTCATCAGGAACCTTTGACAGAACTGTTAGCAAACATGGAGGTGATCAGGGGCAGGTTCTTCCTGGGCAGGGCGCTGCTTTTACGTGATGAAATCTGGAGGATTTCACGCTTAGATTAAATGTATTTTATTGCACAAGCCGTAAAATCTGCCTGGAAAAGGTCAGTTGGAGGTACCAGAAGGTCAAACCTCTGTGGCTCGTCGTGGCTAATTCAGCTTTAGACGGAACCTCCTGACGTGACCGACTGTGCGTGGCCTGTTGAGCAACGCTGATGCTACACGTTAGCTTGTTTCACGCAGCGAAATCTGCCCCCAGTAAATCGCTATAAGCCGTCTTAATCCTTTTTCAGGAATCTGTTAGCTTCTGGCAGCTCAGTCTGACGCCACCACAGTAGCATCATTAACAAAATAACCCTCCCACAAACACGCACACACACGTGCACACATGTAGCGTGTGTGAAATTGTGTACATTTGTAGCCTGTGTGGTCACGCGACTGGACTTTCCTCAGGTCCGACTTGGTTCCGGTAGTCGATCCTTCTGCAGAAACCTCCCATTGTCCTTGAATGCACCATCAACACGAGACTCCCGGTCTCGTAACGCCAGTAACGTCGTTACTCCTCGCCGTTTATGGCGTTCAAACAGGCGATTAAATATTTTATCGTGATGAATTTTCTCTCTGCAGCCTTTTTTTCACATCGCTTCATTTTCTGCCTGCCAGCAGACAAATCACTCACAATTTTTGTCAGTAATTCATTAATTTCCCTCTTCTCCTCCCTCCCAATGCTAAATTCTCCCAATCATTTCTCCTCTGCTCATCCCTCCATCTGCTCCCCTCCCCCCCGGCAGCCAGCAGCAGCGATGGCGGCGGCGGCGGCGGCGTGCATCGCTGCTAACGGCTGTCAGGCAGCGGTGGCGTTTCAGTTGAGCTGCTGTTTGTGGATCTATTTCTGGGGGCATTTCAGCAGCGATAGTCATCTGGAGGAGACAAAATTAATTTCCAGGTAGAGAGAGGGGGGAGGGGGGGAGACGGGGGAGGGGGGAGGGGGGGAGGGGGAGGGCAGACTTCATAGTCGAGTGCTCCCACTATCAGTAGCACGACTGGAGAGGAGGCTGATGGAGGGATGGTGGATGGAGGGAGGACGAGTTCTGATGTTTTGGCCACTAAGTTTTACGGTGTGTTTATGTCACATGACATCGCCCCCTGCTGGCCCCCGCCGCAGCGTGACAACCACTCATCTTACTGATGAAGTGTGTGTGTGTGTGTGTGTGTGTGTGTGTGAGATGGTTTATTATCATGACCAGCAGCAGCTTTCATCCCAATAACTTGTGACATTATCTTCTTTTTTTTTTAAAAAAAAATACTTTTATTTTGTGATCTTTTAGGGAACATTGATTAAAATATTTAATCTTTCAGGAAATGAGATGATCTGTGACATGAACTATAAAATAAAAATCTTTAATCATTTTTAGATGACTTAACGGTGAATTATATAATAATCTTTACTTTGTTGGATTAGATGGGTTTTATAAGAATTTAATAGATATGATCGGATCATTTGTAAACATAGAAATGATCTTAGATCAAAAACACTACATTTGTTTTTTAATGTTTTCACTTTTTTTTAGAAAAAAAAGTTCCTGTTTAATTTAAAAACCAGTTTAAAATGATGGTAATTATATTGGAGTGTTTCAATGTATGATTATTTGGGTTTTTCTCTAATCAGTCATGAAATTATTAGCAGTGTTTTTAATTAAAATAAAAATGTGTTAAATTGGCACATTTACGACCAAATGAAGGAGAGACAGAAACAGTTGCTGGAAACTTACTGACGTTCTGGTCTCCGCCTCCATCCCTGTAGCCCCTCCTCCCAGTAGCCCCTCCTCCCAGTAGCTCCTCTTCCCATAGCCCCTCCTCCCAGTAGCTCCTCCTCCCATAGCCCCTCCTGCCATAGCACCTCCCCTGTAGCCCCTCCTCTGTAGCCACTCCCCTGTAGCCCCTCCTCTGTAGCCACTCCCCTGTAGCCACGCCCTCGCGGCTCCTCCCACCGAGCAGAATAATGCCCTGCCTCGGAGGTCGTCGCCGGGAACGACGCCACACTTTTCGGTGTTCCAGTTGTCGGGAAACAAGATGGCTGCACGTAGGAAAGCTGTGGTCCCACTTGACTTCCTTAGCCCTGTTAGCCCCGTTAGCTCCGTTAGCCCCGTTAGACCCGTTAGCATGGGCTATGTTGCCGTTTTACATATACGACTTATTCTGTGCGGCCAAGACGAGTCAGAAACAGAACATTACTGGATCTTCTGATCTGGTCACTCCTGGCAGAAGCCGTCTGTTAGCATCAGCTCGGGTTCTGAGGATCCTCCGACTTCCTCAGGAAGGAATCCGACATCCGGGTTGAAACATCGGAATTCCGCTGCCCTGGGCTAAAGATGGGAATAAAGGAGCTTGTTTGGACGTGGCTCCTTTGACAGTTTGGATGTATTGAAACGTCCGCGGCTCCACTTCCTGATTCCCTCTGTGATTCCGGCTGATTGGTTTTATCTGGACACGCGTGTAAACACGGTTATCAGACAGAGAAGAAGAAAAACAGACCTCTGATGTGTCTCGCTGAAAATTGCTTCTCTTTTCAAAGTGAATTTACATTTGTCTTTGGAAGAAAATGCATCGAAAACATCTGCGGGCTCGGCGGCGGCGCTTTGTGCGTCGTTACCAAATAACAATGTGTAAATTTCCCGCTCGCCGCCCAGACAAATGCTTTTTTCTTGGACGGAGAAACGTATGAAAATGTAAATGACGCCGCGCTCGGCCGGAGCGTTTTCCGGGTGCAGGAAAGCAGCACAAACATGTCGTTAACAGTGTTTTCTCGATAGCTCACAGGAACAAACATCGTTCCCGGTCGTGATCCTCGGCTTCCTCCCAGCTCTTCTTCTCTGTCCACGGACCGCGGCGTCGCTCCGGAGTGTTTCAGCAACGCTGAGGCTGATACGGATCTTAGATGTTTCTCGGGATGCGGACTGGTCAGTACCGACGTTCCTGAGCTGTTTCCCCACACTCGTACTTGCTCCGCCCCTTTTAGCACACGCGCGTCAGACGTGACCTGTGTGGACAGCTAGGTATCCCATAATGCAGTTCGCCTCGGCCAGCGACAGCAGCAGCAACGTCCTGGTGGGTCCTCCAGGATTGTCATGATGGTCGGTCTACGACGTCATCGTTTCCGTTACCGTCGGTTACCGGGGGATCAACTCAGTCGAACCAGAGCAACACGACCGTTGACGGTAGCATCTGTCCCCCAACACACCTGTCGATCGGGACTCCTCCCTCCCTCCCCCTTCTCCTCCTCTTCCTCTTTCTCCTCCTCTTCATCCTCCCCCCTTCCTCCTCCTCTTCCTCCCCCTCTTCCTCCTCCTCCTTTTATCCTTCTCTCCCCCCTCTTCCTCCTCCTCTTCCTCCCCCCTCTTCCTCCTCCTCTTCATAGCCCCTTCATCCTCCTCTTCCTCCCCCCTTCCTCCCCCTCTTCCTCCCCCTTCCTCCCCCTCTTCCTCCCCCTCTTCCTCCCCCCTTCATCCCCCTCTTCATCCTCCCTTCATCCCCCCTTCATCCTCCTCTTCATCCTCTCTTAATCAGCTCAATCATGCTGACGGCGTACTTTAACTACCTGTCCTTGAAAACACACACTCCTGTTACACGCAGTGGTTAAACACACACACACACACACACACACACCCCTCCCTCATGCCTATCTCACCCTTGCTCAGGTGTTTGTTAGATGGAAGGATGAATCAAAGGATGCACTTAGCTGTTAGCTTAGCTCTGTTAGCTGTAGCCAGCGGCAGTTTTGTTGTTGTCGGATGTTCTCTGACGTTCTCCTCACTGCTGCCGATGGAGGAATGTTGGTATCAATACCTGAATTGATTCCAGGCTCCAGGTGACGGCCCCTCCTCCCCCACCTCCCCCTCCTCCCCTCTCATTACCTCCCTCGTCTCCTCTCTGCTCCTGCTGGGGTCACCTGTTTTGCCCCTGGAGGAAAGAAAGAGACCTGTGGGTGAAATGATCATTGATTATTCTGTGGTAGATGGAGAGAGGGTGAGAGGAGGGTGAGGGGGGGTGTGGGGGGGGGGGGGCACCTCAGTCAGAACAATAAATGATGCATTTGAGAAAACACAGCTTCCTCCCTGCTAACCTGAGCGCTCCAAGTAGAGATAAATCCGCCGCTGAAAGTAGTCCCTCGCTGATGCGGCCCCTTAATACTGATCGGGAAACGGTCTTTAAGGGCTTTGTTTTTATTTTCTTCTCTTCCTTAACAACTGTTATTGTGCCCATAACCTGAAAATGATGGACTATTTTTGTTCTTTTCTGTTCAGAACCAGATGCCAGATGTGTTAGAACACCTCAAATGAACTCTTTAAATGTGAAAATTGTGTTTGTCCTCAGAAATCCGTCAGGTTTGTAGTTGACTTCAGTTATCAGGAAATCCCTGTGGGTGTGTGTGTGTGTGTGTGTGTGTGTGTGTGTGTGTGTGGGTGGGTGTGTGTCGCTCAGCAGGACATCACACACACTCTGTCTCTTTTCTCTCTCTCTCTCTCACACACACACTCTCTCCCCTCAATCATTAGCGCATCACTGTGATCGTACTCGCGCCTCTGAATTTTAATAACGTTCTTTTTTGTCCCGAAGTCCTGACCTTTGAACTTTGATGGTTTTGTAGCCGTTATAGAAGCTCCAGGACATCAGGGGGCTGTGCTGCTTTGATGTTGACTCTTTCATCTGTCCCCCCATCCTGGTTCTGGGTCACAGCGGAGCTCCACCCTGACCTCGCTGACTCCGCCTCGTTTTCAGCTTTCGCCCGTTTGTTTCTGCGTTTAAAGATGAAAGTTGTCGGCTGCGGCGCGACCACAGCCTGTAGCTAACCGTCGCTATAACAGGCTGTAAACAACAGGCTGTAAACAACAGGCTGTAAACAACAGGCTGTAAACAGCTGACCGATTCTGCCGGACAGGTTTACGTGTTCATAGGAAGATGACATGTTGTTTCCACGCGTTAGCCTGAAACCCTCGCGGCTACGTAGCATTAGCTAAGTGAGATAAACCGTCCTCCCACCCTCCACCCATCACACAGCCACAGGGACGCAGGTGAGACACACCTGAGGACAGGACAACGACCTGCTTTGGTCCTTTGCTGCCTGGACGTGCGCTGACTTGTCCAGTCACTTTAGGAAGTGTTGCTGCCACAAGGGGATTTATCTAATCAATATCTCTGATCGATCCTACGAGACCGTCGATCTTATGGATCCCAGCGGCAGCTGATCTGGCCTCAGGTCAGCGGTTGGACTTTAGCGTCACACGGTGGCGAGGACGGACGCAACCAGACGGATCTGATGTGTGAGGGATCACGGGATCACCTGATCAGGTGGTGATGATGATGTCAGGGTCCGTGGGCGTGGTCTGATCATCACTGATGTTCTACTGAGGCGTCAGGCCAGGTGTAGCCAGGGTTCAGGTCGTCATGGCAGCCATGTTCACGTTCACTGTGGTCAGGAGATCGCTCTAAAACTCCGCCCCTTTTTCAGATTACAGCGCAAAAAGAAGCACTTCTTTTAACCTTGCTAAGCAGCGGTCTGTCCGTCCATCTGTCCCTCCCTCCGTCCATCTGTCCCTCCGTCCATCTGTCCCTCCCTCCGTCCATCTGTCCCTCCCTCCGTCCATCTGTCCCTCCCTCCCCCAGCAGCACAAGTGTTCCTGCGTTCTGTCCAAATTAAAGGAGGATTCCATTAATTTCTCAGCTCTTCCAGGTTAATTTGCATTTCTATCTCACAGCTTAGCCGACGCTCGTTAAAAACAGAAATGCTGAAAAAGTTTTTTTCTTCATCTCTTCCCTCTCTCTCCCTCCCTCTCTCCCTCCCTCTCTCTCTCCTCCCTCTCTCTCCCTCTCTCTCCTTCCCTCTCTCTCTCCCCCTCTCTCTCTCCCTCCCTCTCTCTCCCCCCTCTCTCTCCTTCCCTCTCCCCCTCTCTCTCCCTCCCTCTCTCTCCCCCTCTCTCTCGCCCCCTCTCTCCCCCCTTCTCTCTCCCTCTCTCTCTCTGTGACACACACTCAGGCACACACCTATGCATCCTTCCACACCTTCCACCTTGTTGTCTCCCTGTCTGTGAGGTGTGTGTGTGCGTGCGTGCGTGTGCATGTGTGTGTGTGTGTGTGTGTTAATTGGAGTGTGAGGTCCATGACAGCTATCAGCAGCTCATTCAGACATTAATGAGAATGATAGCAGCTTTACTGACTGTTCCACACTCTGACCAAACTCATTAACACCAGCTCACATTTAAATACACCTCCTCTCCTCCACCTCCTCTCTTCTGTCCATCCTGCTGCTTCAGTTCTTCACCTTTTCTCACAGATTCTTCTTCTTCTTCTTCCTGATTCTTTCCTGACATTTAAGAAAAATGAAAAAACAAAAATCCTGTTCCAATCCAAAATTGTCAATCTCTGTTTTTGTTTCTCTATTTTTCACTTTAATATTCAAACATTCACCTTAAAAACAAGGGCGATGGAGGGGTCAAAGGTCACGGCGTTCACCTGTAAGGCGTTTACACTGTTGACAGATTCAATTAGAGTTTCCCTCTGACTCCGCCCCCTCGCCAGCAGGGGCTCGGCACAAATAATCCAGCGCTTTTCACATAAAACGCTCACATGAAGTAGTCGTCAAATGAGATGTAAGAAGGTTGAAGCGGATCTCGACTCCGCCGTGTAATCCGCCGCTCACATGACTTCAAAGCGGCGGCGAGGAGGAGCGGCGGCCTCCTCCTGTTTAGCATATCAAGGCTGCAGCGGGAGGAAGAGGAGGACGGCGCCGCTGCCTCAGAGGCTGCCGCTAAAGAGCGCCGTCGCCTCGCCTAAGTTGCAACATCGTAGGAGGAGGGCAACTGATGGAGTTTCACTCCTCTTCTCCTCCTCCTCCGCCGCTCCACTCGTCCCTCCGGGTCGTCGCTGTCGTTCGCCGCTCGTTTGTTCCCGTCCGGAACTCGTCAGACGATCCGATGATGTGCGACAGCTCGGCTGTGACGAGGAGTTGCTCTGGAATATCGTCACAAGGAAAGGAAAGGAAAGGAAAGGAAAGGAAAGGAAAGGAAAGGAAAGGAAAGGAAAGGAAAAGAAAGGAAAGGAGAGGAGAGGAAAGGAAAGAAGAGGAAAGGAAAGGAAAGGAAAGGAAAGGAAAGGAAAGGAAAGGAAAGGAAAGGAAAAGGAAAGGAAAGGAAAGAAGAGGAAAGGAAAGAAAAAGGATGGAGAGAATCTGATCAGCGTCTGGTCAATTTTTAATTCTTAATAACTTATTGAAACAGTCTGTGGTGTCTGCGATCAATACTGCTGCTCAGAGAGAGAGTGTGTGTTGAGTCCTGTTGAACTTCTCAAAGTTTACTCTTTTTCACACACGCACACACATACACACGCGCACACACACACACACGCGCGCACACACGCACACAGTGTGCTGAATTAAATGTAAAACTATATGTTCCTTCAGCCAGATGACAAATAATGTGTGATGATCATCTTAGCTTTGATACCAGCAACAGGCCCTGACAACACACACACACACGCACACACACACATGCGCAC
>NC_042286.1:13280249-13295249 GCF_901000725.2 Takifugu rubripes | reverse complement strand
GAATGGACACGTAAACATTGACAGCAAATGTAAACGATCTTCCCCCGTCAGTGCTGTAGCAGGACCTGCTGCAGTCTGGACGGGAGGCGGCTTTGGCCACTAGGGGGCACCGTAGCCAGGAGGTGAAGGGTCAGGGGTCAGTATTTGCTGTGTGAATGATTATCTCTCGTGGTGTTTATGGCCAGCGACAGGAATGGATCAGTCTTGGTTCAAACACGTCCAACCTTCTCAGAACAGCGAGTTTAGGTTCCGTTATCTGAAACAAAAGTCCGGAGGTGTAAACTCAGAGTTCCTGCAGCAGCTTTGGTTTTCTCCTGTCAAACTGACTGAAACAACAAGATGGTTTAAAAGACACAAATTCCGCTCCTGAGGCCCCCACTTGTCCTCCGTCTCTTTGTCCTTTAGGCGTCTAATTGGGGGCCTGTTTAGAAAAGGAAATGTGTTAAGTGGAGGGAATTCCCATAATGCTCTTTTATTGGGAGCGTGGACAATAGGAACTAATTGGTTCCTATTAGCAGACAGGAGAGGCAGAAAGAGAGGGACACTTAAGGTATTTAGACAGAAGAACGGCATTCTGGGTAGCTGGTCTGAGTGTGCTGGACGCTGAGAGGTCCAGTGTCTGCTTTCTTGTGGGAAACTCAGAGGGTGTGGGAATGTGTGTGTGTGTGTGTGTGTGTGTGTGTGTGTGTGTGTGTGTGTGTGCTTGTGTGTGTGTGTGTGACCGTTTGGTGACGTTTGCTCCACATGACCAGGCTGAAGAGTCTGAGATGATGCTGCTGTCGACCAGGAGGCAGCAGGACCTCCGATGGTTCCCATCATTCGCGTCACCGTCGGCGTCTGGAGACCGAGAACCTCCATAAATCTGCAGCCGGACCCGTCAGAACCGTGGCCGGTCCGCGAGGTGTGAGTGAGGCTCTGATTGGTCCGAACGCTGACGTTTGACGTGTCTGGATCACAGCGACGCTAGTCTGGACAAACGTTCAGTGTCACGGCTATTTGAGAGTGTGTGTGTGTGCGTGCGTGTGTGTGTGTGTGCGTGTGTGCGTGCGTGCTGCTTGGTTTAAGTCTTATACTGTTGCACTACACCCACACTGTGCGTACAAACACACACACACACACACACACACTCTATGATTAGCTTTGACAGCACGAGGCCATCCAGCGCTCTCAGATATAACTGCTTCTCTTTGATAAACATGAGAGCTCACACACACACACACACACACACACACACACACTCAAATAGCACAGAAACACACACACACACTCAAATAGCACAGAAACACACACACAAGCCTTCGGTCAGTGTGATGCCTGGAGAATATTTGATATATAGATAATCTTTAAAAGGTGAAATTAGCATATTGGACTGGTGTGTGAGGAGTCGTGTGTTTTAGCTCGACTTTTAATCAGGTGGAGCAGAAATGATTTTGAACTGAGGAGGAGGAGAAGCAGGGGGAGCAGGAGGTGGGGAAGGAGGAAGAGGAGGATCAGGAGGTGGGGAAGGAGGGGAAGAGGAGGAGGGGAGCAGGAGGAGGGGAAGGGGAAGGAGGAAGAGGAGGATCAGGAGGTGGGGAAGGAAGAGGAGGAGGAGAAGCAGGGGGAGCAGGAGGAGGGGAAGGAGGAGAGGAGGATCAGGAGGTGGGGAAGGAGGAAGAGGAGGATCAGGAGGTGGGGAAGGAGGAAGAGGAGGATCAGGAGGTGGGGAAGGAGGAGGAGCAGGAGGTGGGGAAGGAGGAAGAGGAGATCAGGAGGTGGGGAAGGAGGAAGAGGAGGAGGAGAATCAGGGGGAGAGAAGCCGAATACCGGAGCAGAATAAACCTCGCAGGAAGCCGAATAACTCGCAGGAAGCAGAATAAACTCGCAGGAAGCAGGAATAAACTCGCAGGGAAGCCGAATAAACTCGCAGGGAAGCAGAATAACTCGCAGGAAGCCGATAAACTCGCAGGAAGCAGATAAACTCGCAGGAAGCAGAATAAACTCGCAGGAAGCAGAATAAACTCGCAGAGCAGCTTTCAGGAAGCTAAAGTGGAAACGTCAAAACACTCGGCTCACAAAAAGCTCCTCTAAAATGTCGGGAACACGTCGGGCGTGTGGATGAAAGGAGCCGTCCTGAAACTAGGACGTGTTCTACCACCAGAGACTCTTCAATCATCCACTTCCTGCCTGAACCGGGCCCACATCAGTCCTGAGACGCCGCGCCGTCGTTTACACGCTCGTGCCGCTGCGCTCAGCCAGGTGCGGTTCGCCCTCACAGCGGTGGGGACGCTGCGCACCGCCGCCCGTCAGATCCGGCCTCGCTAACGTCCCAGCGGTGCCTCTGCTTCACCGAGCTCCCATAATAACTTCACACGTTCAGCTGAAAGTTCCCGAGGAGGACGACCTTCAGCTGCGCCGCCGCCGCCGAGGTCGTCTGATGGAAACGCACGCTAGCGCGTGATGAAAGCGACCCGCGACGCCATGGAAACACGGATCAGACGAACGTCGGCAGATATTTGTCAGGGCGGCAGCGGCGGCGTTCAGGCTGCAAGTGATAGGCTCACTCAGGTTTGAGTGACACCTGTCAGGCTCCGCCCCCTCAACACAGCTGTTAGCCAGCATGCTAAGCTTCTCTGTGTGTTTGTCTTGTACTTGCTGCAGAGGGAGGACATTTATTGTTGGTCCTCACAACTTCAAAGGACTGTTTGAGGATTAAGAAGTGGTTCTAAGGTTGAGGTCAAGGTCAAGGTCAGGCATGTGGGGTGTGTGTGTGTGTGGGGGGGGGGGGCGATGGGAAGATGAAAGGTGCCCTTTCATTGGGCTGTTAGTGACGCTCAGTGAGAAGGAGCCAGCTGATTGGCCGGCAGCCTGCGAACACTTCCTGGGCCAGTAAACTACACGTCGCTCCTCTCTTCCTCCTCTTTCTTCACCTTCGTCCTCCCCCTCACTTTCACTCCTTTTTCTTTATCCCGCTGCTTTCCTCTTTTTCCTCATATTTCAAATATTGATGCTGTTTGAGTTTCTCAACTGAACCGGGAGCAGCGTAAAACGGTCCCTTCCAGCCTCAACGTGCACTTCCCTCACCCTTCCTTCCATCTGCCTTCCTCTCCTCCTCCTCCTCCTCCTCCTCCTCCTTCATTCTCTCCAGTGGAAGTGAAACATCATCTTGTCACTACTGTATGAAAAAGCCTGTTTACAGAGAGAGTGGGATGGAGGGAGGCAGAGATGGAGGGAACAGAGAGAGAGAATGATTTAGCCAGAGTGTGTGTGTGTGTGTGTGTGTGTGTGTGTGTGTGTGTGTGTGCGTGTGTGTGCGTGTGTGTGTGTGTGCGTGTGTGTGTGGGGGTGTCGCTCCGCTGCCTCACAGATCGATTGCTTCTCGGCGCTCCTGACAGGTGTAATTGTGAGGGCGTCATCTGTTCTTGTTTGCACAAAATACATTTTTTCTTCTTTTCTTTTACTTATTTATTTCTTTGTGCGGAGACGCGGAGCGCAGCGTCAACGTCCTCTAATCTTCCCGCCATCATCCCATTCTTGCGTTGCCACCGGACAAATCCCCTGTTATTTGAACAGATGGTCGGAAATCCATTCTGGTGATAAGTTGCCTCTAGTTAGCATTTAGATTACCTGCAAAAATTGAACAATTTACTACTCTGCCTCCCAGCATAACTTCCTCCTCTTTCACTTCCTTCGTTTTCCTCCACAGATCCCCCCCCCCCGTTGCCTGTCCTCTTTTGTTGCAACTTTGACTCATTTTAGAAAGAATTACAGACGAGGTTGATGAGTGCGTTAAAGAGGAGGGAGGAGGAAAAGAAAGGATGCAGGGAGGAGAGGAAAGAAGGGACCAAAGGAATCAAATGGGAGAGGCTGAGAACGAGGGATGAATGGAGGGGAGGTGGGAGTCGGGGGAACAGTGGACCCCGAACGCGACGGAGGAAGAACGACAAACGCTCCACAGGTGATTCTCTCTCCGGCTGCAGTTCCCCTCCCTCCCTGTAGGCGGCGGGCGTGGTTTCATACGGCTCTTTCTGCGCGTCGTTCCCGGCCGGCAGCAAATTTTTCCTGAAGCCAGCAAACGGCAGAGAGAAGGAAGACAGAAACAGGAAGTGGGGGGGGGGTTATATTTGTCAAAGCAAAAGAAAAGAAATGAGACAAGAAATCAGGTCTAATCCTCTTTGATGTCATCTTCCCTGTGAGGGTGTTCATCCCTCCTTCACTGGCTTTTCTTCTTCTCTGGTATAAATGATGTGTCACTGGTCTGTGGACTGTGATGAGTGTCAGATTTGCATAATCCAGTTAGTGGAGTCAAATGAAGCTGTCGGCTCGCAGATTTGGCATGCTAGCCCCAACACTGGCTTCATTAGCATGGTGTACAACACACACACACACTTGCACACACACACTCGCACAGACAAGCACGCACACACACCAGCTGTGTTTTAATCTCAGCATGCTAACTAACAAACACACAACCGCTGTTGACATTAGCCTGCAAACATTCCAAACTCTTTAACTTTATAGAAATCCACGCTTGTTCCAGCCGCTAATCATCTCCCCGCATCCCAAACTTTGTTGCCATGGCAATAGAGTCGTTGCAGGCTGGTCAGAGATTTGTCATCGCTGCACAGGAAGGAAAAACATGTGAGGAAGACTGTGACCTCTGATCTCTCTCTCTCTCTCTCTCTCACACACACACACACACACACACACACACACACACACTCCAGTCCCAAGCGGTGGTTTATCGCGTTCCTGTTTCCCGCTGCTGCTTCAGAATTCTTCAGTTTTCCTACAACAGGAAATGAAAGAAGCGCGCCGCGGTGGCCGCCGCCCCCTGGAGCGCCGCCATGTTTTGATTTGTGTTGGTCGCTATCGCTAATGAAAATCAGCGCAGGGCGGCGGACAACAGAGGCCGCGATAGACGAGTGACGGGTCGGTCAACACAACAGCTGACATCTCCCAGCGAGGGGGGGGGGCTGTAATTGCCGGGGGGGGCGTTCGTGCACACAGGTTAACCAGCAGACGGAAACAGGAAGGACCAACCGGCGCTCAAACCCCCCCGGTTTTTATTTAATTTAGCTGTCAGAACTTCAGTTAAACCCTGTTTTGTTTATAATTGTGGATCATTTATTAATGATTTTGGTGACTGTGGTCAATTTCGGTTTATTTTTCTTTACATCCCCCCGTCAACCCCCCCCCCCTCTCCTGTTTATGCGGCTCACCCATCTCACCCCCCCCCCCTTTAATTTGACCACAATATTTTGCTTTAATGCATTTTTTAAAAATAAAGTCAGCGTTAATATTCAAAACTGCAGCTTATCAATGTTTCTCTCTTTGCAAAGCAGCTCATAAATATTAAATGTCGATCAGCCACGCTTCCTCGACGTGCCGGCCGGACCCCCCCGACCCCCCGCTCAGGCGTGTGTGTCGCTGGCGTGTTTGTGTTTATTGTCTGTGTGATTGTGTATGCAGAGGATCTGCAGTTTGTCTGGGGATTTCAGTGTGTGTGTGTGTGTGTGTGTGTGAGAGAGAGAGAGGGAGGAAGACTATCATTATCATACAGAGGAACTAAAAGCCCTGACAGTAATTTATTGTCTCATGGTTTATGTCTTCCACACACAACACACACACACACACGCACAAACAGCCAAAATACCATTGTACTATCAAAGTGAGGAACATTTTGGGGCAGTGAGGGACATTTGTAGTCAGGATTGGGCTTAGGTCGGGGTCGGGGTCAAGGGCGGGGGGTAGTTGTGATGGGTCAAGGGGCTGAGGTGAAGAGATGGGTAATGCAGCATACAGTATGTATGAAAGCCCCCACAAAGATAGAAGTACAATGATGTGTGTACTCAATACATCACAAGAACACACCACACAACACACACACCTGGCAGCTGTGCGAACAGTTAATGTGACGAGGGATCCAGAACTGTCTGAAAACTGGTTCTGATTCTAGATCCGTTCTCTGAGCTGGGAATCAAGTGTTTGAAGAATGTGTGCTGGGGTTGCTATGGCGATTCCTTCAAGTCCTGCTCAGGTCCTTAAGCACCGATTTCTTCCCGCTCTTCCTGGTTCCTGGTGCTAAATGACCTTGGCAGTTATGGTTTTAAGACCCCCCCCCACGAATGTGTTGCTGTCTTTCTGTTTAATGAAATTCACACACATGCTAAAGGCGTGATTAGCATATATATTGTATTGACACAGTGGCAATATGTTCTCTCTTTCTTTATCTTGCTGTCTTTTTGTCTCTTTCATATTTCTGCTTCCGTCTCTCTGTGTTGGAGTCACACTTTGAAGTTCGGCGTCTTTAATTTTTATCTGGAGAACACGCCGCCCGGAGCGCGCCGTGATATTTACAGCAGGCAGAGAAACAGGCTTGTTTGCTATAGATTCGGCTGTTTCGTAGCTCTGCTGAGGCTGTTGTTTCCAGATGTGCGAAACTGAAACGCACATCTTGTATCTTACGAACTCTTCCAACGCTCAGTCAGATGTTCTTTCCCTCAGTTTTTGCTGCGGTTGTTGAAAAAAAACAACCTTGTTATTTCCGGTTTGTTGCCGCCGGCGTCGACCTCAGGGGTCACATGCTTCTACCAGAGCCCTTGTAAAGGAAGCTAACCCTTCCGTGTCTAACAAATACACAGATTACCCAGAATGCCTCACAAGCAGCCCCCCCACAGGTGCAGTGGGCGGAGTCTCGCATCGACGGTTCAGGATTTAAACCGGAGTTTTTGGGTGAAGCTGAGAGAACGGAGGTGGCGCTGTTTCCTGGTTCACTGACGATGGTTGTTTCCTGGAGACTGACAAGCTCTCGCCCCCTCCCTCACCTGACCCGTTGCCAGGTAACCTGTTGTGTTTTGGCCTTTCGTCTCGGTGTTAGACAAGCTGCTGTGTTTAAATCAACATGAACTTGATAGAACTTTAACGTCTGAAGCTTTGATCTGTCGAAGTTTAACTTTGAAGGCTAAAGATGGAGATTCCGAATCTGCAGAACTGTCTCGTTCAAGACGGTTGCAGAAGCAGAAGACGTCTTTCTCCCTCCTTCATTCATGGTGTCCTTTAGCACTCCTCCATCTCTGCCAACCATTCACACTCCCAGGGAGCGGGAAACACACACACACACACACACACACACACAACACACGTTTCTTTGGTACTGAATGCCTTTTCATTGACTGTCTGTTACCATGGAGGTGAAAGGACGAGGAGAATGATTAGAAAAGAGAAGGATGGAGTGAAGGAGGTGAAGGAGATAATGAAAAGACAGGAAAGAGGCAACAAGGAGCTTTTTTATTCACACTTATCCACACACACCACACACACACACACTGAGATGAACACAAGGAAACCAGGTTTCAACATGTTGGTCTGTTCAACTGTTTGCTGTCGGCTGCTTCCTGACGTGAAGAGAATCAGTTTTAACACGTTCCAGGACTGTAGGTGGCGCAATAACAACAGAAGACTGATCGAACCCTCCTGGGGTCACATGACTGCGCCACCAGTCGCTACGGTAACCTTCAGCCGAGCGTCACCTGTGAACGCCTGTTTTCTAACTTTGATGGTGGCAACATCCCGTCTCCCGGTGCGTTTGTGTTCCTTTAGAATGTCAGTAAAACCTCAGTTTTCCAGCGGTGGCGCTAACAAACAAAGGGAAGTCAGCCGTCTCAGAATAACGCGCAGCGGGACCGTCTCCGCGTCTTGAACAGCGTTTTAGTGGCGCCCTTCAACTCGGCTTCAATGCGGCTCAGATGTGGGTTTTTCCTCGACGTTTGCCCCTGAAACTTCACTCCAGACTTACTCCCTCCTCAGCGAGTCTGGATGGAGACGCCGCCTCCTGCCTCTCCTTGACTGGGAAAGATCAGGGAATCGAAGGACGGAAATACTCCAAAAACAGGGGAGAGGCGCGGAGACGGGGAGGATGAAAGGGAGGAATGCGCGAGCGGAGGGAAACTTTCTGACTTTGCCGTCTGACTCGGTGGAGCGAAGAAGAGAAGAGGGAAGAATGCGGCTCTTTTAGTGACTCCACCAATCTGAGCGGAGGACAAACCCCCAGCAGGAGCTGCCTGTTAACGAGGAACATGGATCCGTCTCCTTCCAGACAGGCGGGTGTGACACTCCCCTCCTGGGGGGGGGGGGGGGGACACTCCCCTCCTGGGGGGGGGGACACTCCCCACCCGTCGCCGTAGAAACGCCATTTTCTGACCACGACTTGACCTGATCGAGGCTCCATCTGATTGACGGCAGAGTCCGACAATCTTTTAGACAGGTGGCATTTTTTGGAGTGTGTTGGTTACCACGGCAACGTGTCAGGTTCTGGTGGGGGGGGTGTCCAGGGGATCAGTGTGAACGGTGATGTGTGACAGAGTGAGGGAGGAGCTCAGAGAGAGGTGGATTTACGGCTCCTCTCCTCTCTTCCCCGGTTTGTTCTTCACACCTCAGATCTTTTGATCCATCACAGCGTTTTAGAGCGTGAGATATGAAACCGGGCCAACGATCCATCCAGCAAAAACCAAACAGACTTTATGAAATCACGTCACGGCCCAGGAGGAGAGAGGAGAGCGGAGGAGGGTCACGTGACTGTCAGGTGACCATGTGACCTGCTGAGGCGCCATGACTGGTCCGAGGATCCCTTTAGTTTCTGGTGGATCTTCAGGACTCACACACCATCATGAAACTGTGATGTCAGAGAGGAAGTGGAGTTACAGTGACAGGAAGCAGCCTGTTTTAGAAAATAAGAGTTTAGCCAAGTAGCTCGCCGCGGCGTCCCGCCTCACTCGTGGAGCTCCGCCATCGAGCTGCCTCCATCGTGGTCGCTGTGCAGTGCACGTCTGAAGAGGGCAAGTGTTGCAGGGTCTACACTCAGGTGTACACATGTTGGCTCCAGTGATCACACACAGCTGTAGTCATAGTAACAACCAAACTCCTCCAGTTCACACTGGTTTTAATGGGATTTATGGCTTTACCGCAGCACTGGAGCTCAACGGGCGAGCTCAGACTGGACCTGAACACACACACAACCACACACACACACGCACACACACTTGTGTAATGACATTGAGTGGTAAGGGTCGCTCTGCAGGCAACAAGACAAACCTGGATTAGTGTGTGTGTTTGTGTGTCTGTGTGTGTGTGTGTGTACTTTCAGGGTCAATTCAGTGTTGTGTTTATTTTATAGCTTTCCTGATGACATTTATAATCTAGTCTATGATTAATGAATCAACTAATTTGGAAAAGAGAGACGATGGATGGATGGATGATGGATGGATGGATGGACGGATGGATGGATGGATGGATGATGGATGGATGGATGGATGGGTGGATGGATGGATGGATGGATGGATGGGTGGACGGATGGATGGATGGATGGATGGATGATGGATGGATGGATGGATGGGTGGGACGGATGGATGGAGGATGGATGGATGATGGATGATGGAGGATTGGATGGGTGTTGACGGATGATGATGGATGATGTGATGATGGATGGGATGACGGAATGGATGGATGATGATGGATGATGGATGGATGGATGGATGGCTGGATGGATGGATGGCTGGAATGGATGAGGATGGAGGATGGATGAGGATGGATAGGGTTTGACGGATGGATGGATGGATGGATGATGGATGGATAGATTGGATGGATGGATGATGATGGGTGGGTAAAAACACTTCAAGCTCTGCTGTGTGTCTCCGTTAGCGATGGTTTCCATGGAGATTCAACCTTCTCCACAACGTCTTCTTTCTTCTGGACTTCATGTGTTCACAAATCAAACCCAGAAGAAGAAACGTCTCTGCTTCCTGCAGCTTCACAGGGCAACAGAAGTTAAGCCAGCGGTTCCCCCTCCTCACCCTCCTCACCCTCCTCACCCTCCTCACCCCCTGACAGGAACAGTAGTGGCCCGCTGGCCTCAGGAACCTGTTTTATAGTCATTCTGGTCCACAGTGAAGTGGAGGTGATGGTGTCTCTCCCCCGTCTCTCCCGTCTCCCGTCTCGTCCCCTCCTCATCCCTCTCCCCCCTCTCCCCGTCTCTCCCCCCCCCTCTCTCCCTCTCTCTCCCCTCTTCCGTCTCTCCCCTCTCCCCCTCTCCCCCTCTCCCCATCTCTCCCCTCTCCCCCCTCTCCCCCCTCTCCTCTCCTCTCCCCTCTCTCCCCTCTCTCCCCGTCTCTCCCCTCTCCCTCTCTCCCCGTCTCTCCCCTCTCTCCCCCTTCCCCCTCTCTCCCCGTCTCTCCCCTCTCCCCCCTCTCCCCTCTCTCCCCATCTCCTCCCCATCTCTCCCCTCTCCCCCTCCTCTCCCCTCTCTCCTCCACTCTCTCCCTCTCTCATCCCTCTCCCGCTCCCCTCTCTCTCCTCCCCATCTCTCCCCTCTCTCCCCATCTCCCCTCTCCTCCCCATCTCTCCCTCTCCCCCTCTCTCCCCTCTCCCTCCCGTCTCTCCCCTCTCCCCCTCTCTCCCGTCTCTCCCCTCTCCCCTCTCTCCCCTCTGTCCCCGTCTCTCCCCTCTCTGCATCTGTATGAAAAATTCCCGCCGTCATGAGTCCTGACAGCTTGTCTCTGGCGCGTGTAAACCTGGGATAAATGGGAGCGGGTCACTGCTGAGCAGACTCGTGTATGCTGTCTGACTCTGTCGTTTTGGCTCGACATCTTTTACTTTTCACACTTTATTTCATTGGATCTTTGTTGTTTTGACTAAGATTATCTCACTGTTACTTTTCGGACTACTTTTGATCCCCAAACGGGAATGTGAGGGACGTTTGAACCTTCCAGAAACTTTTGTGTCCTCATCAAATTCTGGGATTATGTCAGACCTTCACATCAGAAGAGCAACTTTCTGTCTGTTACACTGATGACACTGAACGACTGGAGAATGTTGGTGGTAAAAAAGAACAGTTATTGAACTCAAACTTGCTCTGGGGGGGGTCAAAGGTCAAGGTCACTGCGTTCAACCAGCTGATCTCATCAGTTAGGTTAAAAAAAGCCAAAAAACAATATCAATGTTATGATTTCAGACATTAACAATAGGTCCCTGATGAAGAGGATAATGGGATTTTGAAGGTCAAAACAAACAAACGCCACCTTAAAAATCAACCCTGAATTCAAACCGTCTCAATCAAAATGTCCACAAACGTTTGCTGACACGTGTGTGAGGTAAAAATGCCCCGGCCGTCCTTCCTGCCATGACTTCGGCTGGATCAGAGCATCACTTTGATTTCTGAGATTATTTTCCCTTTTTGTTTGTCTTCTTCCTCTTCTTCTTCTCCACACGTCTTCCATCCGTCATTAAAGACTCTCTTCACGTTCTGTTTGTGTGTTTCACAGTGACCCCTACTGGGAGCGGCCGGCTAATGCAGGCAGCTGCTCCGCCGCCCGGCCCAAGACCCTTCACCTGGCCGGCCAGCAGCACACCTCCTCACCATGGTAACGTTGGTGTCCTGCAGCTCCTGTTGCAGCAGTAGTGTAGAATATGGTAGTGTGTGTGTGTCTGTGTGTAGCTGTGTGTGTGTGTGTGTGGTGAATGACAGACTGGAGAGTAAAGATCACCGTAAAGGTGATAAACTTCTTAGACACAGTTGGGCAAAACGTACAGAAGAATCAGAAAACACAAATTGCAACTTTGACGGAATATTTTTTTTATTCCGAGGTTTCGCCGGGAAACCGGAGAAGGAATTTAAATTTAGACATCAGGGTGTCAGTTCTGACCTTCGCTGTTTCCCTCAATGTTTGCGAAGCAAATGGGAACGTTTCTGGGAGAGGGAACAGAGTTTCTCATTGTTTTGTGGCTGCGCGTCACCAACGTTTCTTTGGCAACATCTTAATATCCGCATTGACAGATTGGAAGCTTAACTGTTGCCATGGTTACCTGACACTGAATGAGAAAGTTGAGCAGTATGTGAGTGTGTGTTTCTGTATGTGCGTGTGTGAGAGTTGGAGGTCAGGATAATTTCATCCCTCAATCTCTCCCTGCTGACGTGTTTCCACGGGAGCCGACCCGACGCCGACTTCCTGTCTTTGATGCAGCACTTCCTGTTTCACCTCTAACCTGCCTTCTCCTCCATAAAGCCAGATTCTTTCCTGCATCCCTTTTCATTCTGTGAGCTCTGAGTTCAATAATTTAGCCGTTTTTCTCCTATTTTGCTCCATATTTTATGTCTTTGTCTGGCAGAAACGTGTTAATAATGGAGAGTATAGATTCAGATTTCCTGTTTCCACGCATGCGTGTGTGTGTGTGTGTGTGTGTGTGTGTGTGTGTGTGTGTGTGTGTTTGAAGTGGTGCTCGCAGTCTGGCAGTATTGATCTGGAGCTTGTCTGAAATCAACATTCTGAGTGTTTGAAGCTTTGATTGGTTGAATTCAGCTGAAATCAAAACATTCAGAAGTTCTGGAAGAGCTGAGATAATTTCTCCTACATTTCCCATGATCCTTTGGAAAACCAGCCAGACTAATTCCATCTGCATTAATTAAAAATGGATTCATTCAATTAAATACTTTTAAAATTAATTAACAAGGTAAAAATGAAATGTTAACAATGACTGATCAACTCCTGATCATTTAAATGATTCTTTACAAGAATTTCCTAACATTCCATAATTTATATTAAAACATTATTCAGACCTTTATGTCAGTCAGATGAAAAAAATATGAACAAAAATAAATATATTAAATTACACATATAAAATAAGTTTAATTATTTCTATATTTGACCTTAATAAGTATTTTTAAAATCTGTGTAATCAGTATAAAATAATATCAGTATTGTTGCTAATCAAATATAATTCCTATTATCTTATTCTTTTTATTCTATTCTCATTATTATTAAATCATTATGTAATTGTTACTAAAATAAACAATAACTGCAAATAAAATGATTCAATAAAAACCAAAATTACATTTAAAATAGAAAAAGAAAATCACTACATGTAAAATAGTAACATATTTGAACTTAATATTTGTTCAAGGTTTATCATTCTGAAGCTAAATTACTGATTAATATTATCAAAGTTAATGGTGCTCTTTAACTCAATAGAAAAAAATCTTTTTATCCTGTTAAAATGCATAAAATCTGCAAAAAATAGTGTTGATTGACAGTTTGTCCCCTCTGAGCCACCATAGGCGGCGTGAACCCGATTCATTTGGCCTCTTTTTGATAGCTGAATACACTCTGGAGCCTGTCAGTGAACGCACCACCATCACACCTCACACACGTGGATCCTTCGCCTCCACCTGACGGCATCAGCGTGATGGACTTTGACACCTGACGGACCTGAGTGACGGCGAGGACGCTCCCGGAGCGCTCGGGAATCTCGAAAACCTCGGAGTGTTCAGCACCAACTTCCCCCTCCCCGCCCCCCTCCTCCATCTGTCCTCATATCTACAAATCCCTCACCTCATTGGACAGCTACCCACCTGTGGCGCCCACTAACACACTCACACACACACACACACACACACACACACACACCTGTGTATTCCCTCAGCGTGCACTTATTTCACCGTCTTCCTGCCGTTTTGTTTACAGTGTAAAACCTCGACTTTCACCTGTCCTCACCCGTCTGTGCTGCTGCTGCTGTTGCCCGCAGCAATGTTTAAACACACGTCAGGCTTGTTACTGCAGCAGGACACACACACACACACACACACACAGAAACACACACACCCTGAGGAAGATGGAGACGCCGTGCACCTGAAATGGGCCCGCTGTTTGGTTTTATTTTGGCGTCCGCGGGGGTGCGAGGAGGGAGTTTCCTGCGGAGGCGTCTGGTGGAAACAGCGAGATGATGAAGAGGAGGACTGATGAAGGAAGTTCCCTCTGTTCTCAACAAACATCAGACGCTCCCACCGAGTGTAAACCAGAGCATCTTAATTACACTAAGCGTGAGCTTAAATTAATAAATTATGCACCTGACGTAGCAGGGTTGGTGCTGTTGCCACGGTTACCGGGCCTGGTTTGGGCCCCAGTGTCGCGGCTGTAACGTACCCACAGCGTGGGCGGGGCTAATATGTGACCGCCGACACTGCTGCCCTGAGGGTTCGGGTTAACGCCACCTTTGCGTCTCCCACCAGAACTTCTGAGAACGTTCTGAAAGCCGACTGGAGGCCTTGGTTTGCTAATCTGGTGGTTTTGTTCCCGTGTGGCGTCTCAGAGCCACAGCGCCGCCATTTTTCGGACCCACCGATGCACTTCCAGAAATTCACCGTCATCTTCAGCGTTTTTCCATCATTCCTCTGAAAACTTTTCCACTTAAATCCAGACAAACTTGTGTCTCCTGTCTGTTTGCCTGCAGTTTTTAATCACCCAACCACAAACACGCCATTAGCGAGCGCTGTGATTAGCGCTGTTAGCTCACCTGAGGACTTCACACACCTTTGCCTTTGATTTCTCCTCCAGTTACTCTTTGATTCACAAATCATCTCCTCGATTTGAAGCCCGGCTCCACGTCTAACTTTTAATTGGACAGTGTTGGTTGGGACTGGTGTGCAGGAGGCCGTGGGCGGTCGACTGTCAGAGGCTTCTGGGAGGCCGCGCGGCTGCAGCGCTGCCTGCAGTTCGCTCTAATTAACCATGTTTCTTTGGGTTTTTTTGAGGGGATAATTCATGTTTCTGAAGGTGCGTCAGGATGTTTTGATCAGTTGGACTCTGAGGTTTCTGGAATATTTTCAAACATCAACTTTAAAACAAAAAACAAAAAAAAAAACAGCAGTTCAATTCGCATGAAATGTTTCAATCGTGGATGAGAAGAACAAACATTTAAAACCTGTTTTGCTTTATTTTGCGAAGACGGTAGAGTTTCATGCTAATTTGCAACTTCAGATGTCTGGTGTCAAATTGTCCCCTTTGCATTTTTGATGAGTTTACGCTGTAATCGGGGTTTATTTGGTTCCCCTGTCGCTGCTGCTTTGGTCCTTTAAACCTGATCTTAACTTCAGAATCAATAAAACTGTCAGGACGGAGGAGAAATCAAAGAGACGGCAGGACACCCTCATTATTCCAGATGTTGTCTGACGTCCAGCTGTTGTTGTCCACC
>NC_042286.1:13250249-13277749 GCF_901000725.2 Takifugu rubripes | reverse complement strand
AGAGCTAATACTGAGCTGTTCCACACGACTGAACTCAGGGAGGAGGTGGGAGGAGGTGACAGATGAGGGGGGGGCAGAGAGCAGGACTAGATGGAAATGAAAGCGTGGACGTTTGTCCTCCTGGCAGCTCCCGAATTTTCCCAGTTTCTGGATTTTAAACATGAAGTCATGATGATCTTAAACTCCTGGTCCTTCTGTTTGTCTGGAGTAAAATGTTTAGTCAGTTCCACCAGGATGGAAGGAGAGAAGAGGAGGTGAAGAGAAGAGGAGGTGACAGACACAGAGGAAGATGAAGGGAGTCGGAGGTGAAGGCGATTAAACCTCCAGCTGTCTCCATCTCCTCTTTCATCATTCTTCAGCTGCTCCTTCACATTTTAGTTCTTTTTTGGTGGTGGTGATACAGGCTTTAGAGCCCCAAACCCTTGATTAGCGACATTAAAAGTGGCGGCTTGCTGAGAAACCCCCCAGAAAACATTGTTTCTGAGATTCTGATGGGTAATGAACTCATCGTTAAATGTAAAAATGTGTTTACAAATTATTGTTTTCATACCGAAAACTATATTAAACTATATTATTCATATTTTTCATCTTTATTCCATAATTGTTCTTAGCTAACCGATGACTATTTACAGACAAAAGATTACCGTCAATTTAAGTTCTGACTTTCATCTTAAATTTCTGATTATTTTCTTCTCTTCCAATTTCACCCAGCTTTGTTTTATAATTCAGATTATATATTACTATTACAATATAATTAAAAAGATGTAAAAATGTATAAAATTGAGCAATGAATGTACCTCAAAGGCTTGTTCAAAAATGAAGATAATTACCCATTAATTGTAGCTGCTGTGTAAAATGAGCAACAATCTTTAATAATATCTGCCAAAATAATCAAAATATTTAAAAAATGGCATCAACTAAAATTAACTTTTAAATAACTTTTTGAGGACTTGGAACTAAATGCAGATTTAAGAATGCTGATGTGTGCTTAGTTTGAATTCGTTGGTTTTATTCTTGGTGGATGATACTGACAAGTGTGAGTTGTTGTGGCTGAATTAGCTCGTGTCACCTTCGGTTCATTATTTTTTCTTTAGCAATCAATGTTCCCAACTCAGTGAGCGAGTCACGATCGTTTGTGCGGCTGGGAAAAGATTTTTTTTTAAAAAAAGGAGCAGGTATCCAAAGAGGACGATTATCAAGGTGGGAAAATGATAAAAAGCTACAATGGCGAACGGTTCGGAGACGATACCGGAAGTCAAAGCGCATCCAATCAGAAAAGAGCAGCTCTCCCGCAAGTTTTTTGTAGTTGACTGTCACGTGACGCTCGCGTCACTCAGTCGTACGGAAGTGAAAATGGTGAGTTACAATAACGCAAAAATGGACGATGAAAGTCACGATAAATAACCGAGCCAAGCGACACCGACGAGGAAAAGGCGATATTTTAAAATGCTTCGATTTCCGCCGCTGTTGAGTTTCGTCCGCGAGCAAACTGCTTCTTGCTAATGCTGCTAACGTCGGGCGGGCGACAACTGCTAAATGAACGTTTTTATTCCGCGATGTGTGACGTCTTTTTTATAGAACCTCTGTTTTTTTTATTTTATCAAAGTGCTCAGTAGTGAAGCAAATGGAGTGACAGGATTCTTAATAGTTTTGAGTATTGACGTTAAATTAAGATGAATTCTGGCAGTTCAAAGGTCATCTCCGTGAAAAGACGCGCACGTGCCGTGATGCTGCTGGTCAGATTATAATCTTTGTCGCTCTGATGGTTTTTAATCCCGCAATTTGTTGCTTTATTTCACCAGTGACTGAGCAGTGCACCTCAGTCCACCCAGCCTTTTCTTCTATTTCCATCCTTCCATCCATTCCTTCATTTCTTTCAGATCTGTCTCTTCTTCCTCTCTCTCTGTGTCTCTAGCTCTCCCTCCCATTCTCTCCATCTGTCCCTCTCTGTCTCTAGCTCTCTCTCCCATTCTCTCCATCTGTCCCTCTCTCTGTGTCTCTAGCTCTCTCCCCTTCTCTCCATCTGTCCCTCTCTCTCTGTGTCTCTAGCTCTCTCTCCCCTTCTCTTTCCATCTGTCCCTCTCTCTCTGTGTCTCTAGCTCTCTCTCCCATTCTCTCCGTCTGTCCCTCTCTCTCTGTGTCTCTAGCTCTCTCTCCCATTCTCTCCGTCTGTCCCTCTCTCTCTGTGTCTCTAGCTCTCTCTCCCATTCTCTCCGTCTGTCCCTCTCTCTCTGTGTCTCTAGCTCTCTCTCCCATTCTCTCCGTCTGTCCCTCTCTCTCTGTGTCTCTAGCTCTCTCTCCCATTCTCTCCATCTGTCCCCTCTCTCTGTGTCTCTAGCTCTCTCGCCCCTTCTCTTTCCGTCTGTCCCTCCCTCTCTGCTTCTAATTCTCTCCTTTTTTATTCTCTCCCATTCTCTCCGTCTGTCCCTCTCTCTCTCCCATTCTCTCCATCCATCCCCTCTCTCTGTGTCTCTAGCTCTCTCGCCCCTTCTCTTTCGTCTGTCCCTCTCTCTCTCTGTCTCTAGCTCTCTCTCCCCTTCTCTTTCGTCCATCCCTCTCTCTCTGTGTCTCTAGCTCTCTCGCCCCTTCTCTTTCCGTCTGTCCCTCCCTCTCTCTGCTTCTAATTCTCTCCTTTTTTATTCTCTCCTTTCTCTCCATCTGTCCCTGCTTCTCTGCTTTTTTATTCTCTCCCCCTCCCTGGTGCTCTCACCCCCCCTCACACTCTCTAGATTGGTTTTGGCACTCGAGTCCTCTGATCAGTGAACACACACACTCGTAGTGAGCAGCGGTGTCATTGCCGTGGCGATGTCAGCAGGCGGGGCTTAATCCAAAGTGACACTTGTTCTCTGCCTTCTTTTCCCATCGCCATGGAAGCAATTACCCTCCTCCTGAAGGGCCTTTTGTCTGAGTGTGTGTGCGTGTTCTCGTCCTCTAAGGGTTGACAGGGGGGAACCTTTGTTGCGGGTCACCTGATTGGCTGAATTGAAAGATATGGGAGAGTCTCATGCTTTATTCTGCCCCCCCCCCCCCCGCTTGAATTCATGCTTCGTCTGAACTCTTCACCCAATGAGAACAGCCCGTCTCACTGTCTTGTTGCGGTTGTGTTGTCATATCTCTTGCATGTAGACGGGTTCCCTGGCTGGCTGTGGCCACCCCTGCAGAACCACCTGAAACACTCCGGGTGTGTGGGTGTGTGTGTGGGTGTGTGTGTGTGTGTGTGTTAATTTAGAGCTCACCAGTGTCCTTCATAACCTCAAAGTTTAGACTTCCATTCGTGTTCCCAGTTAAAACTGAAGTGAGATCAGAATCTAGTCTGAAAATAATGCTTTTTCTCACTTTTCCCTCCCAGCCCGTCTTCCCAGTTCCGAACGTAATCACCTGGTCACATGACTGGCGGCCAGTTTGACCTCTGCCTGATCTGGGAATGAAACCACATCCAACCAGTAGCTTTGTTAGCGTGATCTCTGCTCCACACACACCGAAACAAGCATATCTATGGCTTTCATCTGACAGGCGCTTTAAAGGAGCATCGATCCACCCCACTCACACACACTCACACACTCACACACACACACACACGTCTTTATTCATGATAGGTGATAAATACATCCGTTTGAATCAAGGTCAAATGCGCCCCTCTTACCACCTGAAGTGAAGACATTTATCGCTCATCAGCATTTTATGGACCAAAATAAATTAGTCATTGTTTGTTTTCAGCTTCTTATTTACCTGCACAAGTTTTCTTGTGAGTTTTTTTCCTTCATTGGTTCCTGGTTCCGAACATGTCAAAAGGTCCTGTTGCAGGAGCTGACTGCTGCACATCATCGTTATTATTGTTATTATTGTTATTATTGTTCTAACGATAGTGGAAACTATTTTTGTGGAGGCTGCTTGGCTGAGAGGGGCGACGACACAAACACTTGATGCTAATGAGCTTAAGCCTGGAGGGCAAAAACGGATGAGAGATTCACGGACTTCACCTTTAAAATTCATAACAAGGACACCGAGCGGATGAGTGTGGAGGAAAGTCTCTTCCCCTCATTTACTGTTTGTTCCCTCCGATAAATAAATGACAAGCGTATGAAAATGATATTCTTTGCCAGATGACAGCCATTTTTCATCCCTCGCCCTAAACAACTCCACCTCATCCAGAGTGTTTGTCCGCTATCCCTCCATCAGCTAAAGCGTTCTCTGCTGCAAAAATTAATCACCTGTCTGCGTGTGTGTGTGTGTGTGTGTGTGTGTGTGTGTGTGTGTGTGTGTGTGTGTGTGTGTGAGGCCGGCGGGAGGCCCACAGAGGTTTTTAGCGGCTGATTTATTGCAGAGTTAATTCATGACGGCGTGTGATGATGATACGAGGCCACGGGAAAGTAAAGTCGTCACCGCTGTTGTTGTGGGTGAAAGAGAATAAACAGCAGCTCGCTGACGTGATGGAGGGAATAAGAAGAACGAGTGTGCGAGCGGCGACTGCTTCCGGTTGGGGATGGTGTTACTGTGCTTTTAGCTAGCAGCGTTGGGAGCAGAGTGAGTTAGCGGCTGGTGTTTTACACCTGTTGCCTCCGTCGTTCTCCACTTCTCTTTGAAAACATTCGTCTTTACACCAGTCATTTTCTTCCCAGGAAAACTCGCCCAACAGCGTCCCGAACTAATCCGCTCAAGAATATCTTGAGATTGCAGATCGTTTTCATTCTTTATGGTCGGATGCAACAGAAAGATTTTGGTCACTTCCTCCTGAACCTTAAAGATCAGTTGTGACGCGGCCGATTTAGAACCTTCACGGACTTGGTTGTCCTGGGAATGACGGCCTCTCTCCTCCTTCCAGGCTGCAGGCTCTGAGGAAGGAAAAGTCTCGGGATGCAGCGCGGTCGCGGCGCGGCAAAGAGAACTTTGAGTTCTACGAGCTGGCCAAGATGCTGCCACTCCCGGGCGCCATCACCAGTCAGCTGGACAAGGCGTCCATCATCCGGCTCACCATCAGCTACCTGAAGATGAGGGACTTCGCCAACCAGGGCGACCCGCCGTGGAACCTGCGCATGGAGGGCCCTCCGCCCAACACGTCCGTCAAAGGTAAGACGGGGGTTCGGGCGCCGCGCCGGGACGGTGAGGTGAAATGGTTGGTGGCGTTGCACCTGTGTGCTGGTGAAAGAGGGTCTGTTTCTCAGGCATATTCCCAAACTTTTCCAGGGATTTGTTCCAACTCGTGACTCGAGGAATTCTTCTCATCTCTCCTTTGTATTTGTCTTCTGCTTCAGTAACGTCTGCATCCGTCCACCTGCTGATGCTCTAACTTAGTCCTTCACAACACTTTGACATCCCATAAAAAGCTGCCGTACCAGCGTTCCCGACTCACACCCCAGCTCGGAATTCCGCATGGAATATTTTGGACGTCATTTTAGTATCCAGGCTAAAATTTTAGAAGGAAGTCCTGATGATAGACGGACACCAGCCCAACTTGACCAATCACAAACCTCTGGCAGGGTAGAGACCAATCAGAACGATTCCTGGATAATAAGGAAGCGCGCGCTCATAAATACCGACGTTTCAGTGACGTCTCACCTGAAATCACCTCACTATTAATTCTTCAGTCAGCTGCTGTTATTCAAATAATCCACAAAGACACTTTGAGCTTTATTTGCTCTAATGAACATAAACCTGTGGTGATAAGCACCACTGTGTGCCCCTTAAACTAGTGTGTCTCTCACACACACACACACACACACACACAGACACACACACACACACACACACAGACACACCCACACACACACTCACACACACAAGCTCGCAGGCGCAGTGAGTTTGTGTGAAGGGAACATTAAACTCTGATGAATTTGTGCCTGGAGTACACACAGCACTTGTGAATCTAAGTGGAATTTGCCTTTGAAATGGGCCCTTTGTACGACACACTCAGTGATGAGAGGCGCTCACCTTTAAAGGGACATTTGGCTCGTAGGAATGACCAAAGATGAAAGCAAATTGCTTGAAATGAGCTTGTGTGTGTGTGTGTGTGTGTGTGTGTGTGTGCGCGCGCGTGCGTGCGTGCGTGCGTGCGTGTGTGTAGAAACAGGATATTTACCTGTAATCAGACCTGATGAGAGCTGAAACAACAGTTCAGTACACAGGAGCGCGCACGTGTGCGTGCATATGTGTGTGTGATTGGGCGCACAACAACAGATGGCACTTTGAAGAAGCACACACACTTTAATAAACACACAATGTGTGTGTGTTGATAGGTGCGTCCTGTTCTTTTGAATAATAAGGGAAACGTGCAGAGTTCTGTGGGACTGGCTGACGAGTGTGTTGGAACCTGTATGGGAATGTTTCTCCTCCAGAACCCCTGATAAACCTGCGACCGGACCTGGACACGCATTGTCCTGCTCACCGGGTCCAGGCTGACCAACAAAGAACGCAGCTTCTCCCTCATTATTTATGTTTCTCTCTACCATCCACCAATCAGAAGCTCCCACAGAGATCAGACACGATGACATGAGGATGATGGACTCAGACAGACTCAACCTGCTCTCCTCATCCTCCTTTTCAACACTCCTCCTCCGTGCTGTCCTCACTGTCTTCTTTTTCTTCCCGCTCTCCTTCTCATCCTGTCTGTACTTACGACCACCTCCTCCTCCTCCTCCTCCTCCTCCTCTCTTGACCTTTGCAGTAATTGACCCAGTTGCTCTTCTGCACTTTATTGTTGCAGGTTTTGACTTCCTGTCAGAGTCTCCACATCTGCTGCAGGACGCCACACAAACAACCCTGACCTTTAGTGTGTGTGTGTGAGTGTGTGAGTGAATATGGATGTTCACCATTTCAGTATTGCACTAAATGTTGGTGTGTGTGTGTGTGTGTGTGTGTGTGTGTGTGTGTGTGTGTGTGTGTGTGTGAGACAGTGAGACCCTTTCCGACACCTGGCTATTCATTATGCATGCAGAGAGCAGCAGACACCAAAATGCCATACTTCATGAGCCAGTCTACAATCAAGACGTGTGTGTGCGTGTGTGTGTGTGTGTGTGTGAGTGTGTGTGTGTGTGGTGTGTGAGTGTGTGTGTGTGTGTGTGTGTGAGAGAGAGAGAGAATGAAGAGGAAAAAGTGAAGCACAGATTTACTTCACTGTTATCTTAATCTAGGGGTGAATTGAAACCTGTAGCTTCATGATGTTGAACACAGAAATTGTTCTGCTGGGCTGTTGGTCCGACATGGCTGCTGACATCTGTGACTGGTTATACTGGGACGGAGTATGAATGCACTGGTTATACTGGGACGGAGTATGAATGGACTGGTTATACTGGGTCGGAGTATGAATGGACTGGTTATACTGGGTCGGAGTATGAATGGACTGGTTATACTGGGACGGAGTATGAATGGACTGGTTATACTGGGTCGGAGTGTGAATGGACTGGTTATACTGGGTCGGAGTATGAATGGACTGGTTATACTGGGTCGGAGTATGAATGGACTGGTTATACTGGACGGAGTATGAATGGACTGGTTATACTGGGACGGAGTGTGAATGGACTGGTTATACTGGGACGGAGTATGAATGGACTGGTTATACTGGGTCGGAGTATGAATGGACTGGTTATACTGGGTCGGAGTGTGAATGGACTGGTTATACTGGGTCGGAGTATGAATGGACTGGTTATACTGGGTCGGAGTATGAATGGACTGGTTATACTGGGACGGAGTATGAATGGACTGGTTATACTGGGTCGGAGTGTGAATGGACTGGTTATACTGGGACGGAGTGTGAATGGACTGGTTATACTGGGTCGGAGTATGAATGGACTGGTTATACTGGGCCTTTTGTCTTGCTTTGCTTTGGTGTAGTTTTAGTTGAAAAGTTCCTGAGAAGAGTTCTGATCCGTGCTGAACGCGCTTCCTGTCTGTCTGGGATCTACCTGCTGGTTCCTGCCCCAGCTGCTGGCTCCAGTTTCTGGGTCATTGAGCAGCAGGACCGGGGACCAAAGGCGGAGCCTCCGTTATTTGGGCGATGACGTAATCACTGTGGCCATCGAAGCACACCATTGACCATCCGGCGCCGTCTCCCGTCAGGACGCCGCGCTGTCCCGGGGACGCCGCGCTGTCCCGGGGACGCCGCGCTGTCCCGGGGACGCGGCGCTGTCCCGAGGACGCCGCGCTGTCCCGGGGACGCCGCGCTGTCCCGGGGACGCCGCGCTGTCCCGGGGACGCCGCTGGGGCGGCTCTTGCTAACGGGGAAGTCGCTTGTCCAGCTGGGAGTGTGAGATGTGTAAAGAAGAAGGGAGCGACGGAGGCAGAGGGAAACAGCAGTAATTATAAAACTAATTACCAAATGTTGATGATGCCCATCGGCTTTGCATAACTAAATTTAGACGGGGAAATTGCTTTTGGCTGCAGACGAGGCTGCCGGGCATTTGGTTCATCTCTGTTTTTATTATTTCTCCCTTTTCTCCCCCTGCGTGCTGTCACACCAAAGAGGAAAGAGTAATCACCATAGAAACAATTACTCCGACAACCCCCCCCCCCCCACTCTTTTCTTTATTTTGCTGGCAAACACACAACAGCTCCAGGAAGTGCTGCTGCCCCGACACAGAGGGGAGGATTTATCCCTCGGTGATGCTGCAGTCAGCTGGAGACGAGGCTGCGAGACGCCGCCTCTCGGGACGCCTGCGCTCGTCCTGCTGACTGTCTCCACACGTTTGGACACCGGCTGCTCAGCTTCCTGTTTCACACCGGGCCCCTGGGACCCACAGTTATGAAGTCCTGGTCTCGGTTGGAGAGGAGAGAGGACGTGTGTCTCCACCTTTGGGGTCCAGGCTGTGTGGAGGGACCTCCGTTGGACTGTGACCAGTTTAGAAGTGAAGCAGTCAGCAGCCGAGTCCTCTGGATGGTGGGGAGCTTCGTGGGCCTCAGGCTGACACTCAGATTAGATCATGTCATCATCTTGTCCCACGTCCTGTCCTCAGCAGGCAGGAGTTGTCCAGGTTGGGGTGTTTCTCTGACAGCTCTGTTGTTTCTTTGAGTATAACCTGATAACTCCGTGCTTCCTTTCATATCTGACCTGCACGGCTCCTGAGATCCCGTTTGTGTGGTTTGAAGGGATTTGTGGAGGTTGCGATGATCCCAGTTATCCCGGTGATTTTGGATGTTCTTCGCACTGGTCTTGGGTTATTTCTCTGAGTTTGAGGTGAGGGTGGCTGGAGGTGATTTTCTTTTAGACCCCTGGGACGGTGATGCATGTTTCAGATGGTTTGGGACCGTTCTGATCTTCTCCTGAGGCTCTGTTCACGTTGACGCCAGTTGAATGGTGGTTTTACTGGTCCTGGTGTCCCTTTAGACCCTTTTAGAACTGGTCCTCTCAAAGACGAAACGCAGAGGAGCTTCAGGGCCCTTCGGAGGGTTCCCGATGGTTTGAGGACACATAGTTTGACAGTATGTCCATACTGATCCTTCCCATCAACCACGTCATTCATGTTTCCTGGAAACGCCACAGTATCACTCTGCATTAATCACGGAGGAGCTCCTGTGAAGGACGTTGACCCATTAGAGCTGCTGTCCTTACTAACCCAGTTATGTGTCTAATGTCCTTTTCTAATCTGTTTATCTGGCTCTCCCTCCGTACCAGACGGATGGGACATTATTGGCTTTGCACTGTACTCTGTGGGCCCTCAGCAGTCAATCATGGGCTCTAATATTCAGAACGCTGAGCTTTGACACTGAATTAAAGCCGACATGAAAAGAGTGTGTTCAACAAACTAAAGTATTTCCAATCAGGTGTAATTGGCCTGTCGGAGCCGACGCTGATATATGTTGCTAATTAGTTAAGCTGCCCGAGGTTGCCTCGGAGAGGCTTTTTCCTTTTTTTCTTCTTTTAAAATCGTTCTCCTCCTCCATCGACGTGTCCGACCAAACTAGCAGAGTCTGGAGCTTCTGGGCCGCCGCCACCACAGGTGATCAGCTCAGAGGAGCACAGGACGAGGACCTCCAGGGCTCTACAGCCCCCGTGCAGAGAGGTGGGGTTACCATGGAAACTGCCACTGCCCACCAGGGCGCACGACGGATGATGTTCTTCCTGATGTGGCCGTCCTTGGGAAGTGAAGGTTCCGTTAGTATCCAAAGCCTCTTCCCAGGACCCTTCGGAAACAGCAGGACTACTGGTGGACCCTCCTGGTCCACCCTGGCAGAGACCTGGTCCCTGATGGACCCCGTGAAGCCGGACCGGCCCAGTTGACTCTCCTGTCCACCGTTGCAGCTTCTTGTCTCCATTGATGCTCTCACTTTGTGGACTTTTTTTTTTTTTTTTTCCTTCCATCTGTCGCTCTTTTCATCCTCTTTCATTTCCTCGGCCCGCTCCCTCCATCGCTCCCGTTTCATCTGTTCTTTCCTCTCTTCTGTCTGAATGTGGTGAAGATGAAAAGTTCATTTTGAAGCCATCTGTCCCTCAGGACGCTCCTCCTGTCACTCAGACCGTTTGATCTGCTCTCTCGCTAATTGATTTTTTTATATAGTCTTAGAGGAGAAAAAAATAGATATGTGATCTAAATGGACTTTGTTGTTGATCAGAGGCAGAACTTTCTACTTTCTGTTTACTCTTAGAGGAATTACAGAAATGCTTTTGTGATATTGCCTCATATTGTCCAGATTTGACTGCCTTTATTCTTCGATTTATTAGAGAAATTATTTCCTCCCACCAGAATCGAACTCTCTGAAGAATCTGCTGAAATGTAAAATTGTAACATTTGAAAGTTCAGAGGGATCCACGAGCAGCAACATCTCAATTCTCAACAGCTCAGTGGGATTATTAAAGATGCTGATGCTCCCAAAGGGCACAAATAAGAAAAACAGACGCTCGCAAAGGTCTGAATGTCTGTTCATGGGAAGAGCTGAGCAGCTGGAAGCTGGAGTGAGATGATCGGCCAAACAGGATGTTGGTGCTGCAGGTTTAGAGCGAAAGAAGGAAGGAACGGGGACCCCAGGAGGTCTCGGCTGTCGGTGACCTTAATTAGCATGTTAGCATCGGGATCTGAGTACAGTCATCATTAGCAAAGGTCACGCACAATTTGGTGAAAACATCTGTCCAGCTGTGACGCACGGCTGGATTGGCATGCGTTGGGGTTGTGTTGCACCCAAAGGGTAGAAGAATGGAGTGAGTTCCAAACGTAAGAGCGCTGAACAGAGGATAGCTGGTGGAGGATGATCTGAGCAGGAGCTCCAGAAGCTTCTGGGTGCATGAACATCATCTCTGGGACACCAGGAGCTCCAGCAGCTTCTGGGTGCATGGACATCATCTCTGGGACACCAGGAGCTCCAGCAGCTTCATCTCAGCATGGACATCATCTCTGGGACACCAGGAGCTCCAGCAGCTTCATCTCAGCATGGACATCATCTCTGGGACACCAGGAGCTCCAGCAGCTTCATCTCAGCATGAACATCATCTCTGGGACACCAGGAGCTCCAGCAGCTTCATCTCTGCATGAACATCATCTCTGGGACACCAGGAGCTCCAGCAGCTTCATCTCAGCATGAACATCATCTCTGGGACACCAGGAGCTCCAGCAGCTTCATCTCTGCATGGACATCATCTCTGGGACACCAGGAGCTCCAGCAGCTTCATCTCTGCATGGGAAACAAACGAGGGCCCCACAGAGATAGCAGCACAGACCGGGGTGTGTTGGAGGTCAGGTTACTCATCTTTTCTTCATTAAGACCCCTGGTTCACACACACACACACACACACACACACACACACACACACACACACACACACACACTGTACTGGAGTTGCAGTGTGTGTTCGGTTTTGCAGATGTTATTAAATGATATCAACATCAAGGCACTGGTTTGAAGTTTAACTTCCCTTTTCTTTCTCACTCCGACACACTCTTACACACACACACACGCACACACACACTGTTAGTGATCATACTTTATTTCTGTTGTGTTAATATATTGCGGTTATCGAGACTCTACATCTGTGTGTGTGTGTGTGTGTGTGTTTGCTGCATTCCAGGGTGAGGATGAGACTCATATATCATAGTTCTACTGTACAGATTGTTTATCTCTCTCACACACACACACACACACACACACACACACACACACACCATATCTCTGGTTTTAAAAGTCTTACCGTACAGTAAATTCGGCAGGTTTGTGATTCTGTGCTGAACATGTTTGAGATGGAAAAAGATGTTTGTTGTTCCCGTATCGATGGATCATAAATTTTTATCTGGTCGCAGCACAAAGATGCAGTCTGTGATTCGGCTGCCTGCACGTCTCTCACCTGTCTGCTCGCCGTTGTGTTGCCTTTCATTTACCAGCTCCCTCTCCTTTTCTTGATTTTTCATAGTTGCCCTGCGTGTGTGTGCGTGTGCGTGTGTGAGACCGTGTCCGTGCGTGCACACACACACTCACACATCCTCCCTCATGCTGTTGAGCTAATCGATTAACGCCAACATGTCTGAACCAGCGTCGCATTAGTCAAAGTCACATACTGCAACCTGTGTGTGTGTGTGTGTGTGCGTGTGTGTGTGTGTGTGTGTGTGTGTGTTTCCTCTTAAGGTGTGAGATTGGAAGGTGATGAGGGGAGGGAAAGTGTGTGAATGGAGGTTTGGAGCTGGAGGGAACATTGTTGGGCTGTTAGAATGAAAGTCTCACTGTACAGACTTTAATTACTAAATTAATTGCTGGTTAATTCCGTGAACCGTTGTAACTTTATTACAGCCTGCAGGTAATTTCATGGAATACGCTGTTGTGTCCCAACAACACGTGTCCAGTACGAGTTGACTTTGCTTTCAGATTTTCAGTGGGTTTTATTGGGAACTTGTCCGACTGGTTCCCAGTAGCGTTAATGGGACGAGCTGCTCACGTGATGTGATCCACGTTGTCCTGACGTCCAGAAACCAGCCACAGGAAGTGTGTGTTGGCGTGTGTGTTGGCGTGTGTGTTGGCGTGTGTGTGCTCCTGTCCTTCAGATCTACTGGAGCAGACGTGCCCGTCCATCACGTGCGAGGTTAAATACCCTCTCACATCCGTTTCTGCTGACATTTGGGAAACCTTCATCCGTAGCAGCGCGTCGGTGCTAACGGATGCTAACCGCGCCGGTCCGAGCGGCGCCGTCCCGCCAGGCGCGCCCCTCCTGCCAGTTCCTCTACTTCCTGTCATCACGCCGCCGTCCTCTGGCCGCCGCGCCCGCTCTGCTTGGCAGCTGAACGGCTTCTTCCATTTGAAGATGATGTATAAGTCGACTGATTAACGAGAAACACTCGTCTGTGTTTTTATTGGTGGTTCGGTTTGTTGGCTGACTGTTTTTGTTTTCGACCTTCTCTGACTTTTCTCCTCCCTCCTGGAGACGAGCCCACGCTAAAAGACTCCGCAGTGAAATTGAGCCATAAATCTGGGAGGGGGGGAGAAAAAGAACCTTTGAAAATCAAAATGGTTCAGATGTTTAGGTTGTTCTCTGCTGTATGGAAGGCTAATTTTAGTAAAAGTGTGGAGAGCAACAAGGGATCCTGGATCTGCCCCCCCCCCCCCCACACACACACACACACACACACTTGGCTCCACCTCTGTGACATTGAGATGTCTGGAAAAATTTATTTTGTTTTCTGGGAACTCCTGAACAACAGCGACAAATCTTCAGGAACCCAGCGAACAGGCTGGTTACAGAGGAGCAGAGAGGAGACAGAGGAGCAGAGAGGGGACGGAGGGGACAGAGGAGCAGAGAGGGGACGGAGGGGACAGAGGAGCAGAGAGGGGACAGAGGAGCAGAGAGGGGACGGAGGGGACAGAGGAGCAGAGAGGGGACGGAGGGGACAGAGGAGCAGAGAGGGGACGGAGGAGCAGAGAGGGGACGGAGGGACAGAGGAGCAGAGAGGGGACGGAGGAGCAGAGAGGGGACGGAGGAGCAGAGAGGGGACGGAGGGGACAGAGGAGCAGAGAGGGGACGGAGGGGACAGAGGAGCAGAGAGGGGACAGAGGAGCAGAGAGGGGACGGAGGGGACAGAGGAGCAGAGAGGGGACGGAGGGGACAGAGGAGCAGAGAGGGGACGGAGGAGCAGAGAGGGGACGGAGGAGCAGAGAGGGGACGGAGGAGCAGAGAGGAGACAGAGGAGCAGAGAGGGGACAGAGGAGCAGAGAGGAGACAGAGGAGCAGAGAGGGGACAGAGGAGCAGAGAGAGGACAGAGGAGCAGAGAGGGGACAGAGGAGCAGAGAGAGGACAGAGGAGCAGAGAGGGGACAGAGGAGCAGAGAGGGGACAGAGGAGCAGAGAGGAGACGGAGGAGCAGAGAGGGGACGGAGGAGCAGAGAGAGGACGGAGGAGCAGAGAGAGGACGGAGGAGCAGAGAGGAGACGGAGGAGCAGAGAGGGGACGGAGGAGCAGAGAGGGGACGGAGGAGCAGAGAGGGGACGGAGGAGCAGAGAGGGGACGGAGGAGCAGAGAGGAGACAGAGGACAGAGGAGCAGAGAGGGGACGGAGGAGCAGAGAGGGGACGGAGGAGCAGAGAGGGGACGGAGGAGCAGAGAGGGGACGGAGGAGCAGAGAGGGGACGGAGGAGCAGAGAGGGGACAGAGGAGCAGAGAGGAGACAGAGGGGACAGAGGAGCAGAGAGGAGACAGAGGAGCAGAGAGGAGCAGAGAGGAGACAGAGGGGACAGAGGAGCAGAGAGGAGACAGAGGAGCAGAGAGGGGACAGAGGAGCAGAGAGGGGACAGAGGAGCAGAGAGGGGACGGAGGAGCAGAGAGAGGACAGAGGAGCAGAGAGGAGACAGAGGGGACAGAGGAGCAGAGAGGGGACAGAGGAGCAGAGAGGAGCAGAGAGGAGACAGAGGGGACAGAGGAGCAGAGAGGAGACAGAGGAGCAGAGAGGGGACAGAGGAGCAGAGAGGGGACGGAGGAGCAGAGAGGGGACGGAGGAGCAGAGAGAGGACGGAGGAGCAGAGAGGAGACAGAGGACAGAGGAGCAGAGAGGGGACAGAGGAGCAGAGAGGGGACAGAGGAGCAGAGAGGGGACAGAGGAGCAGAGAGGAGACAGAGGGGACAGAGGAGCAGAGAGGAGACAGAGGGGACAGAGGAGCAGAGAGGAGACAGAGGAG
Source organism: Takifugu rubripes (assembly GCF_901000725.2). Lineage (NCBI taxonomy): Eukaryota > Metazoa > Chordata > Actinopteri > Tetraodontiformes > Tetraodontidae > Takifugu > Takifugu rubripes. The sequence goes on along the minus strand of NC_042286.1, from coordinate 13,262,675 downwards.
CAGAGAGGAGCAGAGAGGAGACAGAGGGGACAGAGGAGCAGAGAGGAGACAGAGGAGCAGAGAGGGGACGGAGGAGCAGAGAGGGGACGGAGGAGCAGAGAGGGGACGGAGGAGCAGAGAGGAGACGGAGGAGCAGAGAGGGGACGGAGGAGCAGAGAGGGGACGGAGGAGCAGAGAGGGGACGGAGGAGCAGAGAGGAGACGGAGGAGCAGAGAGGGGACGGAGGAGCAGAGAGAGGACGGAGGAGCAGAGAGAGGACGGAGGAGCAGAGAGGGGACGGAGGAGCAGAGAGGGGACAGAGGAGCAGAGAGGGGACGGAGGAGCAGAGAGAGGAGACGGAGGAGCAGAGAGGGGACGGAGGAGCAGAGAGAGGACGGAGGAGCAGAGAGGAGACGGAGGAGCAGAGAGAGGAGACGGAGGAGCAGAGAGAGGACGGAGGAGCAGAGAGAGGACGGAGGAGCAGAGAGAGGACAGAGGAGCACAGAGGAGCAGAGAGGGGACAGAGGAGCAGAGAGGGGACAGAGGGGCAGAGAGGGGACAGAGGAGCAGAGAGGGGACAGAGGAGACAGAGGAGCAGAGAGGAGACAGAGGAGACAGAGGAGCAGAGAGGGGACAGAGGGGACAGAACAGTTCTGCTGAGGAAAACACCTGGACACGAGTGGACACGGCCCTGGTTCCTCCTCCTCCTGCTGCTGCAGCACAGGAAGTGTCTGCTGGGTCCTCCTGCGTCTGAAGCTCTAATTTGAGCTGTCAGGACTTTCTGCCGCTCCTCTCTCCGCTCTTCTGGACCGAGATGATTTGGACTCTGACGGCTCATAATTAATTAACGTCCACCTCCTGCTCCAGTCTCTTTATTCCTCCTCTGGGCCTGACAAGGAAAGTTCATCTGGGCAACTTAATCACACGTGAGGCTGAGAGGACGGTGGAAGGAAAGATCTTCTGGTTCCCTTTGTTCAGAGGAGAGTTACCCTCCGTCACTCCTTCAGCGCCTGCGTTGCATCAGCCGTCTGCTGGCTCTCGTCAGACGCTCCGTCCACGCTCATTAATTTCACTGCCGAGGTAGTTTCCTCTGCGGAGCGCCCGGACCCGTTACTACGGTTACTGGCCTTAAATAAGAGGTGAAACGAGGTGAAAAGACGACTGCGTCGCGCTCGTTACAGGCGCACGTTTGAGGTGGAGGACATGCACTCTGTCATCAACCCTTTCATCCGACAGGAAGTGAGACACTGAGACGCGAGGCCACTGAGACGTGAGGCCACTGAGACGCGAGGCCACTGAGACGCGAGGCCAGTGAGACACTGAGACGCGAGGCCACTGAGACACTGAGACGCGAGGCCAGTGGGACACGAGGACACTGAGACGCGAGGCCACTGAGACACTGAGACGCGAGGCCAGTGGGACACTGAGACGCGAGGCCAGTGGGACACGAGGACACTGAGACGCGAGGCCACTGAGACACGAGGCCACTGAGACACGAGGCAACTGAGACACTGAGACGCGAGGCCAGTGGGACACGAGGACACTGAGACACGAGGCCACTGAGACGCGAGGACACTGAGACACTGAGACGCGAGGACACTGAGACGCGAGGACACTGAGACGCGAGGACACTGAGACACTGAGACGCGAGGCCACTGAGACACTGAGACGCGAGGCCACTGAGACACTGAGACGCGAGGCCAGTGGGACACGAGGACACTGAGACGCGAGGCCACTGAGACACTGAGACGCGAGGCCAGTGGGACACGAGGACACTGAGACGCGAGGCCACTGAGACACTGAGACGCGAGGCCAGTGGGACACGAGGCCACTGAGACACTGAGACGCGAGGCCACTGAGACACTGAGACGCGAGGCCAGTGGGACACGAGGACACTGAGACGCGAGGCCAGTGGGACACGAGGACACTGAGACGCGAGGCCACTGAGACACTGAGACGCGAGGCCAGTGGGACACGAGGACACTGAGACGCGAGGCCAGTGGGACACGAGGACACTGAGACGCGAGGACACTGAGACGCGAGGCCAGTGGGACACGAGGACACTGAGACACGAGGCCACTGAGACACTGAGACGCGAGGCCAGTGGGACACGAGGACACTGAGATGCGAGGCAACTGAGACGCGAGGACACTGAGACACTGAGACGCGAGGACACTGAGACGCGAGGCCACTGAGACGCGAGGCCAGTGGGACACGAGGACACTGAGACGCACTCAGGGTTCCTGTCTCCTGGGGAAAGTTCCCTCAACTCTAACATGAACCTTCAAACATGTCACTGAAGTTGTGAGGACCCAACAAACTGTCCTCATTAGTCTGGTGCATAACATGTGTAATAACACACACACACACACACACACACACACACACACACACACACACACACACACACACACTCCCTCTGCCCTGCGGCTGTTATGTGTGGTGACAGAGAATAATGGAGACACGTGGCCTCGCTCACCTCTGCGTCTGTTAAATTAATGACTAACGGCTTCACGCTAAACTCCAGCAGCTCGCCGCGTCTCATCGTGCCGCTCGGACAAATTAACAACGAGCAGGAGTGCGTCCGCTCGCTCCGTCTGCTGCACCACACACACACACACACACACACACACACACACACACGCTGACGGAGCGGAACAAAGTTCACCTGCTCGCACCGTGGAGAGGGCGGAGTGGGCGCTCTCCTGACACCGCGGCCCAAATATCCAGGAATGATGGCGAAGAGGAGGAGCCCAGGCGTGTTTGGTCTCTCCTGCGCTGGACGGAAACACCACCTGACCAAAGTGGCGAGCGGGCTAGCGCGTGGGCGAGCGCGTGGCGCCGTTTGACAGCAGCAGGTCGACTCGTGTTAATCCTGACTACTGACGGTCCACCAACACCCCCACCGCGGCTGTCCACCTCCTTGTTCTCTTCATGCACACTGGGCTGCTGCTTAATTAGTGTGTGTGTGTGTGTGTGTGTGTGTGTGTTCGCTGCCTTTTTCCAGGTATTATAGTGCTCAGCTGTGCCCACAGAGGGTTTTCAGGGCTTGTTCAGTTCACCACTGGGGTATCGGGGGGCTCTACCTAATTACACCGTGTGTGTGTACATGTGTGTGTGTGTGAGTGAGTGTGTGTGTGTGTGTGTGTGTGTGTGGTACAGTACGCTGGCTCCTAATTACTGGCTGCTCCTTGTATTCCCTCTGTGCCAATACCCTCCTGCCTCACTGAACCCTCTGTGTGTGTGTGTGTGTGTGTGTGTGTGTGTGTGTGTGTGTGTGTGTGTGTGTGTGTGTGTGTGTGTGTGTGTGTGTGTTAGAAACAGAAGCTAATCATGCTCTATGACAGATTTAGACATTAAACCTTGGAACACAGGCAAGCACAGGTTTTGTCCTCGCAAGTATAGTAAGACAAACATAGGGACACTTTTCCCATTTTCTTCCTATTTTGTGCTACAGTGAGTTTGCGGGAGTGTGTGTGTTTTATATATCTGCAGTAGGATGAAAATAGGTGTGTTGAACACCTAAACCTCCATGATGGGATGTTTAATCTGTCCAGGCTGTGAACCGTCTGAGTGCTGAACAGTAAAAGAGTTTCAAACGATGAGACGATGCAGGTTTAGTAGAGCGACTCCGCAGAGTTAATCGCCCCAAAGATCTCATTTCAGAGGGGAAGAGTTTCTCCTTTAACTCTGTCAGTGTGACGAGCCGAGAGCCGCGCCGCCACTTCCTCGCCCTTTCATTTCCCATCGCACCTCCGCAGGCTAACGGCCGTCAGCCCGGTTCCTGCAACGGACGCACGTTTAAGGCGACCAATCGGACCGCTCGAGTCAGATAGGCCGTCATTAAATGTTGTTTAGCCTCGCGCTAACAAATGCTAACCCGACTGGGTCCCGCAGAGGCCTCCGCCCGTCGTCACCAGTATATTATGGTCTGTTTTCCTGTCAATAATTTCTTCAGTGCGTCATCGTGTTTCGCTTCCTCCCTCACTTGCTGCCTCGGTCACTACCTTCCTTCACTTGCTGCCTCGGTCACTTCCTCCCTCCCTCACTTGCTGCCTCGGTCACTTCATTCCTCCCTCACTTGCTGACTTGGTCACTTCCTTTCTCCTTCACTTGCTGCGTCGGTCACTTCCTTCCTCCCTCACTTGCTGCCTCGGTCACTTCCTCCCTCCCTCACTTGCTGACTCGGTCACTTCTTTCCTCCCTCACTTGCTGCCTCGGTCACTTCCTCCCTCGGTCACTTCCTCCCTCCCACACTTGCTGCCTCGTCACTTCCTCCCTCCCACACTTGCTGCCTCGTCACTTCCTCCCTCCCTCACTTGCTGCCTCGGTCACTTCCTCCCTCCCACACTTGCTGCCTCGTCACTTCCTTCCTCCCTCACTTGCTGCCTCGGTCACTTTCTGCCTCGGTCACTTGCTGCCTCCCTCACTTCCTTCCTCCCTCACTTGCTGCGTCGGTCACTTCCTCCCTCCCTCACTTGCTGACTTGATCACTTGCTGCCTCGGTCACTTCCTTCCTCCTTCACTTGCTCCCTCGGTCACTTCCTCCCTCGGTCACTTCCTCCCTCCCTCACTTGCTGCCTCGTCACTTCCTCCCTCCCTCACTTGCTGCCTCGGTCACTTGCTGCCTCGGTCACTTCCTCCCTCCCTTACTTGCTGACTTGATCACTTGCTGCCTCGGTCACTTCCTTCCTCCTTCACTTGCTGCCTCGGTCACTTCCTCCCTCGGTCACTTCCTCCCTCCCTCACTTGCTGCCTTGTCACTTCCTCCCTCCCTCACTTGCTGCCCTCGGTCACTTCCTTCCTCCCTCACTTGCTGCCTCGGTCACTTCCTCCCTCCCTCACTTGCTGCCTCGGTCACTTCCTCCCTCGGTCACTTCCCTCCCTCCCACACTTGCTGCCTCGGTCACTTCCTTCCTCCCTCACTTGCTGCCTCGGTCACTTCCTTCCTCCCTCACTTGCTGCCTCGGTCACTTCCTTCCTCCCACACTTGCTGCCTCGGTCACTTCCTCCCTCCCTCACTTGCTGCCTTGTCACTTCCTCCCTCCCTCACTTGCTGCCTCGGTCACTTCCTTCCTCCCTCACTTGCTGCCTCGGTCACTTCCTCCCTCCCTCACTTGCTGCCTCGGTCACTTCCTCCCTCGGTCACTTCCTCCCTCCCACACTTGCTGCCTCGGTCACTTCCTTCCTCCCTCACTTGCTGCCTCGGTCACTTCCTTCCTCCCACACTTGCTGCCTCGGTCACTTCCTCCCTCCCTCACTTGCTGCCTCGGTCACTTCCTTCCTCCCTCACTTGCTGCCTCGGTCACTTCCTCCCTCCCTCACTTGCTGCCTCGGTCACTTCCTCCCTCGGTCACTTCCTCCCTCCCACACTTGCTGCCTCGGTCACTTCCTTCCTCCCTCACTTGCTGCCTCGGTCACTTCCTTCCTCCCTCACTTGCTGCCTCGGTCACTTCCTTCCTCCCTCACTTGCTGCCTCGGTCACTTCCTCCCTCCCTCACTTGCTGCCTCGGTCACTTCCTCCCTCGGTCACTTCCTTCCTCCCTCACTTGCTGCCTCGGTCACTTCCTTCCTCCCTCACTTGCTGCCTCGGTCACTTCCTTCCTCCCTCACTTGCTGCCTCGGTCACTTCCTTCCTCCCCCTTTAACTTCATCCTTTGTTCATTCCTGATAAATTGACTCTGACACTTGGCCAAAATGGCCGCTCTGTCTGTTCTCACACCTACAGTTAATTGAATTGGCAATTTGTGTAACGGTACACACACGCAGACACACACACACGCAGACACACACACACACGCAGACACACACCTGGTTTGTTGCCAGTCCCATATTAAACAGAAAATAAATTAACAATCGCAGTAATGTTTGACTTTTAGAGACTCAAGTTAAATTGACTTTTAACAAGATGACCACACACACACACACTAATGGGCTCACACATTCACGCCGTTGTTTGTTCCATTTTTTTCTAAAGTCATTTCTGTCCTGTTTCTCCTCACTTTTTTGGCTCCCTCATTTACTTTACATCACCAACATTCATTTTCTTCCTGCTGCTTCATCTGGTTTCAGACTCATTTTCCTTCAGACTTTCATGGTTTTTAATTTTTCTCTCATTCCCGCAGCGCTTATTACGCTCTTCCTCCTGCCCGTGTCTTCATCAGCTGCAGAGGAAAAAAGAGAGGATTTAGATACTTACTGGACAGGACCAGTTGGGCCCTCAAACAGGACCAGTTGGGCCCTTAAACAGGACCAGTTGGGCCCTCAAACAGGACCAGTTGGGCCCTTAAACAGGACCAGTTGGGCCCTCAAACAGGACCAGTTGGGCCCTCAAACAGGACCAGTTGGGCCCTCAAACAGGACCAGTTGGGCCCTCAAACAGGACCAGTTAGGCCCTCAAACAGGACCAGTTAGGCCCTCAAACAGGACCAGTTGGGCCCTCAAACAGGACCAGTTGGGCCCTCAAACAGGACCAGTTGGACCCTCAAACAGGACCAGTTAGGCCCTCAAACAGGACCAGTTAGGCCCTCAAACAGGACCAGTTGGACCCTCAAACAGGACCAGTTAGGCCCTCAAACAGGACCAGTTGGACCCTCAAACAGGACCAGTTGGGCCCTCAAACAGGACCAGTTGGGCCCTCAAACAGGACCAGTTAGGCCCTCAAACAGGACCAGTTAGGCCCTCAAACAGGACCAGTTGGACCCTCAACCCTGTGTGTGTGTGTGTGTGCGCGTGTGTGTGCGTGCGTGTGTGTGTGTGTGTGTGTGTGCGTGCGCGTGTGTGTGCGTGCGTGTGCGTGTGTCACTGTTTTATCCAAACCGACTGATCACATCTTAATATTGATCCGCTCAGTCATAGTTTCTCATAGATCTCTGCGTCAGTGCTTGTTTCCATGGAGATGGGCTGCTGCATTACCTCACGGCGGTAAACTTGGTAGCATTATTAGTTCTGCTGCTAACTCAGTGATGGTTTCCAGTTTGAACCCATTTAACACCATCATCATTAGTAATCTCATTTATGGGGGGGGGGGGTTAAACGCTTTCGTGACGCTTTCATTGCACTCTAATGTCGTCCATCTTTATCTTTAAAAAAAGGTGCTTTCGTTGAGCTAATGATGCTAACATGTCACACTGTTCCACACTGAGCTGACCTCACTGGTTCCTGTTGTCCTGTGCCATGTGTGTTTTGTCATGCTAGGCTGTGTGTGTGTGTGTGTGTGTGTGTGTGTGTGTGTGTGTGTGTGTGTGTGTGTGTGTTAGTCAGAGAGCTTTGCTTGTATCAATGTGTCTGAGTCTCACCAGTCTTCTTCTGTCCTGTCCTGTGTTTTCTCTGCTTGTGTGTTTGTGTGTTTAGCTATCGGAGCCCAGAGGAGGCGGAGCCCCAGCGTCATGGCCTCCGAGATCTTTGACCCTCACCTGGGCAGCCACATTTTACAGGTAAGAGGTGCTTGTTTTATCCTGTTTCCTGAACACAGGTTGGTTCACACACATCGGGGTTGTTGTTTAACAAGAGGAAAGCGACGCAGTGAAAGGAGGATTAGCAGAGCTAACGTAGCAAGCGACCGATTTAGCATCTCCCAGCTCTTCTTCACCTGTGGTTTTCCTGGATCACCGACGGCGGTTGATGCTCTGTCACCTGTAGAAAAGCTTTTGTTTTGCTCACCTTCTCCGTTTGAAGCTACGCGGTAGCGGTAGCGGTGCTTTACGTTATTAGCTCAGCCATCGCTCATAATTCACACTTAAATTTTTCACAGCTTCAATTATTCCTCAACATCCATCTGCTGCTGCCGCTAAAATGAAATAAGAAATGGAATTATGAAAGTGTGATAATGACTGGGTTATCGCTGTGTGCTCCCTCAGGGGTGTGTGTGTGTGTGTGTGTGTGTGTGTCTTGTACTTTTAATCCTGAACATGCTCCGCTCCTTATCTGTTTAACATACAGCCTAAAGGCTGAGCTTTTAACATCACAACCAGCCTGACGTGATACCGCAGCTGATACAGCTCGATAATCTGTGTGTGAGCGCGCGCGCACGTGTGTGTGTGACACCTGATTATTATTTTAATCTTCCTGCAACCAGTGAGCCTCAGTTATGCAAAATCCCGTGTACAATCTTAATTTACAGAACGTTTTATCTGTTTATCAAATTAAAGAATCTCAACAGTCGGTTTTCCTGCCGACCTCCAGGAGCATTCACCTTGTTCTTGCGTGTGTGTGTGTGTGTGCGTGTGTGTGTGTGTGTTTATTTGTTGTGAACCTCAGTTGTTGCTGCTCTACTTTCCTGCAAATAAATATAACAGATTATGATGAGATTGGCTGTGAAGAAAGACTGAAAATGATCTTTTCAGAGGGCGATTAGAGCATATTTACAACAATTAGATCAACAAGCCAACGAGGGTTTCTCCCAATGTCCCCCTCTTGGAGGAGAGGGAGGTTTTGGGAGGAAGGGAAGTCCATGAAGAGGAGGAACTCCAGGATTAGAGCGAGCACCAGATGGAACCAGGACCTCTGGAAGCTCTGAGGACCTTACTGCAAGTTCTCCTCTTCAGGAAGCCACCTTAAATGGTGGAGTTCTGTGCAGCCAAAGATCTAAGCAGGAACACGTGGGCGAGTTCAATCAGCCTGTCAACAGCTGCTCCTGAACACGAGGATGTTTCAGAAGGTCAGAGCAGACGTGTCAGACGGCTAAAGGCTGCACGAGGACCAGCAGGGACGATGCAGCTGGCTTCATGTTTCCTTCAATCACCTTTCAGTGTGTGTGTGTGTGTGTGTGTGTGTGTGTGTGTGTGTGTGTGTGTGTGTGTGTGTGTGTGTGTGTGTGTGTGTGTGTGTGTGGGGGGAGCCTTTTCCAGAGAGGACCAAAGATGGTGTGTTGTCGTCCAATTGGCCTCATTAATCTCCTGCTTAATTGATTGTGAGAAGTTTGAGGATGACATTTTAAGAAAGCGTGCTGTGTGGGGTGGGGGGGGGTGTTGTGTGTGTGTGTGGGTGTGTGTGGGGAGGGGAGGGGAGGGGGGGGGTGATTGATTTAGCTAAACCGCGGCGCTAATGAATGCCAGCAGTCAGTGAGGTGGTGGAGAGCAGACACTAATTTCAGAGAGATTAGGCCAGAGAGGTTGATAAAGCTTATTGAGGAGATGGAGACAGCAGCCATTAAAGGTGTGTGTGTCCATCTGGACTGTCCATCACATCAGCACAGGTGTGGACATCATGTCCCACAGTCAGTTCACCATGTTTGAGGGTCCAATCACCCACCGCTGCTGCAGTTTCCTCTTTCATCTGAGAACTGTTGGGAGCTGTAGGGAGCTGGTTCAATTGGGAGGCTGTTGGGTAACCAGTTAGTGGCCCAGGCCCGTCCCAAACCCCCTTCACTACCCCCACTGGCAGTGCTCAGTGCATGGAGGAAGGTGTGTTTGTGCTGGCAGACCAGTCTGGATAAACCACTCTGGGCTAACCCAGTCTGGATAAACCACTCTGGGCTAAACCAGTCTGGATAAACCAGTCTGGGCTAAACCAGTCTGGACTAAACCAGTCTGGGCTAAACCAGTCTGGACTAAACCAGTCTGGATAAACCAGCCCGGACTAAACCAGTGTGGATAAACCGGTCTGGACTAAACCAGTCTGGGCTAAACCAGTCTGGACTAAACCAGTCTGGATAAACCAGCCCGGACTAAACCAGTCTGGATAAACCGGTCTGGACTAAACCAGTCTGGTTAAACCGGTCTGGACTAAACCGGTCTGGATAAACCAGTCTGTGCTAAACCGGTCTGGACTAAACCGGTCTGTGCTAAACCAGTCTGGACTAAACCAGTCTGTGCTAAACCGGTCTGGGCTAAACCGGTCTGGGCTAAACCAGTCTGGATAAACCAGTCTGGGCTAAACCAGTCTGGACTAAACCAGTCTGGTTAAACCGGTCTGGACTAAACCAGTCTGGTTAAACCGGTCTGGACTAAACCAGTCTGGATAAACCAGTCTGTGCTAAACCAGTCTGTGCTAAACCAGTCTGGATAAACCTGTCTGTGCTAAACCAGTCTGTGCTAAACCAGTCTGGGCTAAACCAGTCTGGATAAACCAGTCTGGACTAAACCAGTCTGGGCTAAACCAGTCTGGATAAACTAGTCTGGACTAAACCGGTCTGGTCTGGAGTCCAGGCTCCTGTTTCCATGCTAATCCGTAGGTGCGCTGGCGTTGCTAGCGGCGACGCTGAGAGCTCTCCAGCAGCCACTTGTCCTTTTCACAGCAACACACGTAACCGATTTCTGCTCCGTGTGAAAGGGTCCACCTTGGACGAGGACTGAACGCGTCCCCCGAGGACACGTCTTTCATCCACAGAGGCTTTTCATTGTTACAAAAAGCCTTTTTGTCGGCACAAGTTTAGTTTCTACTTTGTTTTTTTTGTTTTTTCTTGTTCTGTTTATCAGTCAGGAAAAGTTTCAAAGTCCAACAGAAACGATCTCAGTTATATTGGTGCAGCCTCCACGTGCACACCTGCCTCGCGCACGTGTTCCAAAACGCACGGCGGATGTAGGAGTTACGCCGTTCTTCGGGTCCGGACGAGAACGCCGTTTCAGCGGCGAGCAAACGCACCGGCCCGGCGCCAGGTGGCGGCGGCACGTTTAGCTGAGGCTGCTGACGTGAGGCCTTTAGAAGCTGATTGATGTGTTTAAAGACACCGTGTGTTGTTTGAAGATGAGGAAGAGGAGTCTGTGTCGGAGGCCTCACACACACACACACACGCACACACACACACACACACACACACACACACACACTCTGTGTTCTGTGTGAGAGTCGGACGCCACCTGCAGGGGGCGACCTGTGGACCTGCAGCTGTTGTAGCATCATTAGCTTCTGCTAGTCAGGACTCTGCAGACAAAGAGCTCTTTGACGTGGCTGTTGTTGAAGGTTGCGTCTCCGTGGTTACAGCATCCCTTTCCCTGCCGCCGCTGTCTCCCATCGCTGCCATGCTGTGATTGACAGGCAGTGACAGGAAGTGGTGTCATGTCCCACACGCCGCCGCTGTCGTCTTTAATTTCCTCCCGTGGCGGCGACACGCTCCACATCTGTGTTACCTGTGAGCAGCTGGTTACCAGCAGGTGAAGGACGCTTCCGTCACGTCAAACCATTCATCCCCAGCTCCAACGGCCGACCTCTGTTAGCCTCGAATCGGTCCTATTAGCGCTAGTGTCGCTATTTTCTGTTGGGTTTTCTCAGTCGGGCTGGGCGATATGGCTGAAAACAGCATCACGACTGTTGTAGATCGGTCGATTTCGGTCATTAGCGATTTTTTTTTACAACCTATTTTTTACAACTTTGCCCCTTTTATGGGTTATTTCTTTTCTATTTGGGACCTGGCTCCACCTGAAGAATCAAATACGAGACGACGAACCAGTGATGCTGTTGCACGGTTGGCTGTTAGCGTGTTGCTAACCGATCGGTGACCAGGCTCGATGTTAACTGGTTAGCAGAGAGCGACTGCCTTTGCTCTCGCAACCGACTTTGCTTCACAACTTCTGGTCTCTTCCGACGAAGAAAGAAAAAAAATTAGACGTTGTAGCGAAGGTTTTAATAGATATTGAAGAATTGTTTATGGTGTTTAGCGTTTTCTAGCCCAGCCCTGGTGCGTGAAGTAAAGGTGGAAAACGCTAATTATTCCCGTTGAATGTTGATTTTTGCTATTTCCCTCACGGGTCGCCCCAAACGTCCCGAACCTGCAGCTCTCCCCATCCAGCAGGGGGCAGAATTCCCCACTCGGTGATCTTGGCGAGCAGAAAGCCTTCAGAATCGGGCTCCTTTCCACGACGGGGGTTGGTCGCTGATAAAAATGCTCCTCTGTGAGGCCGTCTCTGACGGGGTCGACCTCCACGCAGGTGCCGAGCCGAGGAGCTGAGAACAGGCGTGCGAGCAGCGAGGAGAATCACGCCGCTACGCCGCCGAGGTTAGATTTCATACGGCGTTGAACTTCAGGGCTTGAGATGAATTCTTAAGACATGCATATTCAAAGCAGCCATGTTACACCGAGCCTGCATGTGCAGATGACTCCAGAGGTCTGCAGTGACCTGGAGGTGGCCAGACTAAAGGTCACGGCGATGAGCGCCGGGGCTTGCATTCCTGATTAGCCACAACCCCCCCCCCACCACCACCCTCCGCTGACTTCCTGTGAGGTCTGGCAGGTTCATTAGCTGTGGGAATAATGGTGAGAGGTCTGAACCAATAAACGAAGTGTCCAGAGAGCAGAGCGATGGCGAGAGAATGGATAAAACGGGGGAAAAAGGGAAAGAAAGAAGACGAGTTTGAGGTCGTATTATTTATGCAGTCAATAGACCGACGCTTGTCTGCATCGCTAATTGTTTGATTTTATAGGCGGGAAGGGCTCTTTAAACAAACACGCTGTTATGCTAATGGAGTGGCGGCGGCGCCCTCCTGACAGCGTCTGATGCGAGGGTAGCC
>NC_042286.1:13187749-13247749 GCF_901000725.2 Takifugu rubripes | reverse complement strand
GGCTGCTGCTGCTGCTGCTGAGGCTGCTGCTGCTGCTGAGGCTGCTGCTGATGCTGAGGCTGCTGAGGCTGCTGCTGAGGCTGCTGCTGCTGCTGAGGCTGCTGCTGCTGCTGAGGCTGCTGAGGCTGCTGCTGAGGCTGCTGAGGCTGCTGAGGCTGCTGAGGCTGCTGAGGCTGCTGCTGATGCTGAGGCTGCTGCTGCTGCTGCTGAGGCTGCTGAGGCTGCTGCTGATGCTGAGGCTGCTGCTGCTGCTGCTGAGGCTGCTGAGGCTGCTGAGGCTGCTGCTGATGCTGAGGCTGCTGCTGCTGCTGCTGAGGCTGCTGCTGCTGCTGAGGCTGCTGATGCTGAGGCTGCTGCTGCTGCTGAGGCTGCTGCTGCTGAGGCTGCTGATGCTGCTGCTGCTGCTGCTGCTGCTGCTGCTGCTGCTGAGGCTGCTGCTGCTGAGGCTGCTGCTGCTGCTGAGGCTGCTGCTGCTGCTGCTGCTGAGGCTGCTGCTGCTGCTGCTGCTGCTGCTGCTGCTGCTGCTGCTGAGGCTGCTGCTGCTGAGGCTGCTGATGCTGAGGCTGAGGCTGTTTGCTCTCCTGCTCATGTCGCCCAGGTGCTGGACGACCGAGCCTCTTTATGTTTTTGCCGTGAGAGTCAGCAGCGTGTCGGCGGCAACCTCGCGCTCCGCTGCTGCTGGAGGCGTTTGTTTTGCACTCCGGTACGTGCCTCCGCACTAAATGGGCTGGTTAGAGGAGAGTGGAGGAGCTTCCATGCCGCTCTGATGATTCGCCTCCCTGTATGTGCAGCTGATCTTCACGTCCGCTGCATCAGGGTGCGTTTTTAGAGGAGGGACGAAGGCACGGCGCCAGCAGCAGGTGGGCCGGAGCAGGTGGGCCGGAGCAGCCTTGGTCTGATCAGAGCAGACGCTTCCAACAGAAGGAAAATCTTCATCGCAGTACCTGACTCTGAGGCAGGCGGCGCTGTTGATACATCCGTAGCTTAGCTTAGCATCCGCTGGTCTCCTCCGTGCTTCCTGTGGCGTGAACAGCAGAGCCGCTAATGCTAGCATACGAAACACCTCCGTCCAAAGAGGGAGGCGGAGAGGTGATTCACTGACCGCAGCGAGACACAGCGGGTTCAATTAGCATTTAGCAACACTGCTAATATGGAAGGCTGCTGCAGAGTGTCCATACGGACAAGGATCCCAGTCCATTGACCTTCATTAATCTCCCCGCCAGCCCCACAAATATTTAAAATAGATCTCAGGTCCTGGACCACCTCCAAGAGTGTGTGTGTGTGCGTGTGTGTGTGTGTGTGCGCGTGTGTGTGTGTGAGAGAGAGAGAGAGAGAGATTCACAGGCTGATTGCTTCATCGCCCTTTGCAGAAAAAGACCAAAGCTTTTTTTTCCTCCATCATTCTCCATTGTTGTTTGTCTCTTTACCAACATCTTCATTTCCCTCTCTCCTCTCCATCCCTCTCTCCTCTCTTTCTCCCTCCCCCCCTCTCTCTCTCTCTCTCTCTCTCTCCGACAGCTGCTAATAATAACACATGAAGGCAGTCATGCCAAATGAAGACAAATGCCGTCCGCAGCTTCGGAATGATAATCTGTCTCTCTCTCTCTCTCACTTCTGGCTGTGCTCGCTCACCCGCTCTTGTCCTCCACCTCCGTGCTCTCTCCATCTTTATACGTGTGCTCGGCTGTAGAGTGACACGTCTGTATGGAAACTTTAACATCTGTTCTTCCAGACCAAAGTTAAAATGAAAAAAGGCTTTTAAGGTTGAATAAAATGTCAGCCGAAGAATTGAAAGGTAACAAAATGTCTTTTGTCCTCTAAAGTCCTAAAGAAAGTGGAGATTTCAGCCACCACAGGAGCTTCAGATATTCTGAATGGACGTTAATCTGCTGCTATTATTCTCTTTCACTTCTTCCTCTCTTTCTGCCTCCACCTTTCCTCTCCCCGCTCCTTCGCTCCCTCTCTCTTTCTCCATCCCACCTTTCTTGCTTTCCTCATTGACATGTGTTGACCTTTCTGGATCGTCCTCCTCTGCTTCTCTCTGTCCACCCCCCCATGCTGACCGGTCTTCACCTTTCTCCTCTTCTCCCTCTCCTTTTACCTCAGTCAGCTCCCACCCTCCTCTTCCTCCGCTGGCTATCGATTGGTGCATTTGATAGTTCCATCACCAATCAGCAGGAAGTTGACCTTTTGGACTTGGCAATGATAGCAAGGCCTGTTTGTGTGTGTGCGTGTGTGTGTGTGTGTACATTAACCTTTGCATCCAGAATGTCACTCCTCAGCTCTTGACACCGTTCCTGTTGGACAGGAAGTACTTGAGCTCTCAGACAGGAAGTTGAGGCTGATCCCTGAGAGGGGTCACATGACCTGAAATGCCATTGTCCTAGAAAAGAAATGTACTTGTTTAAGAGTCCACTTTGGCTCTTGTTCTGGTTCTAGACCTGAACAGTTAGAGAGCAGGTTCCTTCAGCCTGAGCAGGGCCAATGTTGAGATCCCCCCCCCCCCCCCCCCCCCCACACACACACACACACACACACACAGTGGTCCAGGGGTCAGCAAAGGGGTCACTTGTTTAAATTTGGCCACATCATCAGATATCTGTTGTTTTTTTTGGTTTAAATTCAATTAGTGCAGCATAAATAGGAAACCAGTTAGATGATCAGGCTGTCTTAATCAGACTTTAATCCCGATTTATCCTTTAAATCCTGGATTAAATCTGTCTTCACTCTGTATCAGCGCCCTCTGCTGGTGGGACATGACGGTGCAGCTGCGTCTCTGTCCGTGGTGCTGAACTCCTTTGTTTTGGTTGTTTAATATGTTGGAATAATAATGTCCTCAAAATTATAGAAAATGCCAGATACACAGATGAGTTTAATGAAGAATAAACTTATTTTTTTTATCTTTTGTTTTATATCTGGACAAAGAGCAAATGAATGTTATGTTGAGCAGGTTTTAGGGGGAAAGAAGAGCAAAATAAGAGACTATTTTTGTCCTTCGTGTTTGATAAGAACATAAATGTAATAAATCTGTCAGATCATCACTGCAGGAGCTTTTTATGTGTGAAGAAATCTCCCGGGAGGTTATCAAGCACACATATTCTTTCTTTTTCACGTTAGCATAAAAACTGCATCTCCAACAGAACAAATACAATAAAACATGATCAAAGCTGAGAATCCTGCATGAATGTAGCTGTTTATAATGTTTCTGCAATCTTAAATCTGTTTCTGTTGTTCCTGGAAATGTGGGCGGTGCTCAAAATTACAGAGCAGAAAGGCCCCTGAATGCACCGTGTGTGTAAATGCGAAAGACTGAATGTTTAAACATATATTAACGTTATATTTTCTGAACATCATAAACATGTTATATGTGAGCAGAATTTCCTGTGCGCAGCTGATGGGAATAAACTGTGTGTGTGTGTGTGTGTGTGTGTGTGTGTGTGTGTGTGTGTGTGTGAGTGAGTGAGTGAGAGTTATAACATAAAATGTCCCAATTAAACATCCACATCCTTCTGGCCCGTGGATCCTTTAAATGATGCTATTTTTTCTGTTTTTCCTCCATCAGTCTTTGTTTCTTCTCTCTCCTCTTTGATCGATTCCTTCTCTCTCTCCACTCCTCTATAATCACTTTCCTCTCTCTTTGTTTCTTTGATTTCTTCATTTGTCTTTTTCCTATACATCACACCCCACATACACACACTTTGTCCTTTTTATAATTTATTTGTTTTCTGTCACACACACACACACACACACACACACACAGTCTGGTTTTTCATTTGTCATTAGGAGGCAGCTCGACAGTAACATTTAAACTGCCCATTCAGAATTGTTAAAAGATAGCCTCATCTGTTCTCTCTTTCTTTGTGTGTGTGTCTACGTGTGTGCACGTGTGTGTGCTCGTGCGATCGATGGAGTAATCTGCAGGAGGTGGGCAACACAGAGAAAGAGCCATTCTGCATCGCTCACTAATCAATTGCAATTCTTTCTTTTACTGTCTGAACACACAGATTTAGACCTGTGTGTGTGTGTGTGCGCAGGTGTGTGTGTGTGTGCGCAGGTGTGTGCAGGTGTGTGTGTGCGTGCACCTCCTAATTTCAGCATTTATTCCTGTTTATGTCACTAACGGGTGTGTAACACGTTAGCGTAGCCTCAGAGCATCAGATCAGCTGGTGTAGCTGATGCTGCGTTCGAGTGCCGTGACTCCTGCGGGATGATTCAGGAACATCTACAGGTGTAACAGAAACACCTGCACAGGTGACAGGAGCTGTGACACATCAAAGACTTGTAGCAGCAGAGTTCCGATGAGTCTTTGGCGCTGTGCTAAAGGTTCGTCCTGCAGGGGGCGCTGCGGGGGACACTGGTGTCACTGCACATTTAACGTTATATTCTGTTTGTTAGGACAAAACAGTTCATTATGACAGACAGAACGCGCACACACACACACACACACACACACACACACAGAATGAAATAAATAATTGTCCAATCAAAATTGCAATTACCTGTAGAATTTATAAAGGGTAAACAAATCTCCGCCACATTATTTTGTGCCCCCAAACACGCGCATGCCACAGAGAGTGAGAGCGGCGTTAGCGCCCTAGTTAGCATGCCGAAATGAATACAGTTAGATCCAAAGCAATTTCCTTTTATTTATCTCCGCAGCCGCGCATAAATAAAGGCAAGGGCATCCAGGCAATTAGCATAATTATTATGAGGCGGTCAGACCCTCTGTGATTCCATAAAGACACACACACACACACACACTGCACGAGTGTATACGCAGGTGTGTTAGCATGTGAGCAAAAGTATCAGTGTTTCCGTGTTATTAATATGCAAATATGAGTTTAAAAAACAACAACAAAGGCCACAAAAACTGATATCCCAGCTGACAGGCGGAGGTCAGCCGATACTGGTTTGACTGGTTTCTCTGGGTTCGAGTGCTTGAGTATTGTTTTAATTCCACAGGTGAGTAAAAATGTCCAGACATCGGGTCAAGCTTTTGAAACTTTTCCAATGCTCTGATTAAAGAAAGCCAAGGATTTGAGCAGTGTTCTCATTGTGCTCCCCTGGCCGCCCCTGTGACCTGCTGCTGACCTTTGGAGGTCTGGCTGACCTCGGGCATGATCCCTGCTGCTGGCTGACAGCAAAACAACCGCTGCTGCTTCTGGATGGAGCTCTAATAATCTGAGCCCTGTTTAACCTCCAGGAGGCAGCCTGGGATTTACCTGAGCAGCCAGCAAGGTTATGTTTGTTTACCTTCGTGTGTGTTTACACCCAAACACACACACACACAGACTCAGACCTGTTTTCCTGCTCAGATGAATCACTTTAATCCTACTAAAGGGGCAGATTTGTCTGCCTTCACCTGCAGCTGTGTGTGGTTCTTCAGTCAGAGGACCTGATAACAACACACGCGTGTTCTACCTGACACGTCTGAGCCGCGATCCTCAGACGGCGGCGGGTGTGAGAGCGCGGGCAGTGCGCCTCCGCGCCAGCAGGTGGCGGCGGCGCACAGGTTCCTGGACGCGACCCCGGACCACAAAAGAACCAAAAGTCGGAGCCAAACCCAGAAAACTTGGTGATTGTGTTCCAGGTCGATGTTGCTGGTGTCTCGGGTCGATTCAAAGCCTCTGTTTGATGTTGCTGTGGGCGGAGTCTGTCCCGCACCAGCCAATCAGCAGCTCCCTCATCCAGACTGGTGACGTGTGTGTCCTCTGTCTCTGTCCTCAGTCTCTGGACGGCTTCGTATTTGCACTAAACAAGGAGGGTCGATTCCTCTACATCTCTGAGACCGTCTCCATCTACCTGGGCCTGTCACAGGTAAGACACACCTGTCCCCCGTCCTCATGTCCAGCAGAGCAGCCCCTCCCCCCCCCCCCCCCCTCTCCCTCTTCCTCCCTCCCTCCCTCCCTCTCCCTCCCTCTCTCTCTCTCTCTTTTTCATTTCCAAAGACAATTCCCAACAAATGAACCATGTCTGATGTGAGTTGATTTCAGCTGTGTGCTCACACACACACACACTCATACACTCACACACACACACATTCATACACTCACACACACACACTCACTCACACACACACTCCAGTGGTTTCCCAGTAATAGAGACAACATCCCTCCTTAAAGACTCATTGACCTTGAGGATGCTAGTGTGTGTTTATGTGTGTATTTGTGTGTGTGTGTGTGTGTGTGTGTGTGTGTGTGTGTGTGTGTACAAACCCATGTTCTCAGATTAAACTCAGATTATCTGATCAGTGTTTCAGCCTCTCTGGCTTCAGACGTGCTAAATAAACACACTGTTGCTTCCAAACGTGTAAAACCAAAGATGAAACTTGACGTTTCCCCTCAAACGTGCAGATCGAATCGGAACTTTTCGGCGGAACGATGAGCAAAGGTGCGACGGCGCGTTTCTCCTCTCCGGGGGGGGGGCGACGGCAGCGGCAGGTCTGACGCGAACGCTAACATGAACCCACGTTTCTGTCAGTTATTGATCAGAGATGCTCCATTCATCAGCTCCCTGCTCCCCTCTCTGATGGGGGGGGGGGCAATCAGTTTACCAAATTAAAGAGGACGGCACTGGGGTGCCCCCCATCCGTCTCCCTCCCTCCCTCTCTCTCTCTCTCTCTCTCTCTGCCCCCTCCCCACATTAACCCCCCCCACACACACACACCTCCCAGCATTGATTGATGATTTCTATCAAATAATTGATTAATTGTCAAATTGGCTCCCCGAGCGTTCCCTCCGGCTGCTTATCTTGTTCCCTCGTTTTTATCAGCAGCTGAAGAGGTGGCAGAGAGAGAGAGAGAGAGAGCGGGAGATCGAGCTTGTCTTTGTATGGCAGGGGTCTGCTTCTGTAATCTGTCTTGTGTACTCAGAGTTCGTCAACCTCCCGCCTGTTAATTGCTCCTTTAATCGTCTCCCTCGCCTCTTTTTTCACCCCCACTTTCATTTTAAAGGAAGAAGGTTTTCCACTAATTATTTTTCAGCTTTAATGAGACGGCGACTTCTGGAGAGAATGTCGGCGAGGTGATAACGTGAATTTTACCGTGTTTGAGATAAATCCACGGGGATCTTCTGGGTGTGAGCATTCGATGGTTTGGCGTCTGTCGCCGTGGCGATGGGGGGGATATATAAACATGAAGAAAAGCAGAAGTTGTTAGAACTCTTCTCCTCATCCTCCTCCTTCTTCTTCTTTGTTCAGCAGCGCTACAGTAGCCGCGGATGCTAACTCTCTGAGAGGAGGAGCATCAATAGTTTGGTGGTTTTGAGTGAAATTCTTCAAGTTCAAAGCTGAGTTCCTGTTCCCAGGATGTTGTGGGTCTGACTGGCTCCACCCCCCAAAAGTGGCGGGAGCCTGTTTACAGGTGTGACGTCACCTGTCGGCATTTGTTTCATGTTAGTGTGAATCACCTGATCAGGTTTCTGTGGTGTTGATGTGGATGAAGGACGACAGCAGGAGGATGTCACAGTATGTAGCGCGCTGCCGCTCCAGCAGCCACGCACGCACGCGTGTGTGCGTGTGTGTGTGAACATTTTTCTGTTCCTCTTACTGATCTAATTGAGATGTGTGTGTGTGTGTGAGAGAGAGAGAGAGAGAGAGAGCAGATGGCTGTGTGTCCTCTGCCTGATGGTCCAGAGGAAAATAATAACGGCGTCGTCCTGGCCAGACCCAAATTAGTCTGCTGGATTCCTGCCCGTCACGCCCTTATATGGTCAGCAGCCAGCGCTGCTTGTTGCCAGGAAGCACAGACACACACACACACACACACACACACACACACAGGGCCTACAGGTAATGAGAAAAATTTAACGCTTCTGTGAGAACAGAAAGTTTGTGGTGTGTTTTCAGAGTAAAGCTGTGTGTGTGTGTGTGTGTGTGAGAGAGAGAGTGTGTGTGTGTGTGTGTGTGTGTGAGTACACTCCGGTGATGACGTCACTTCAGATGGAACCCTGACACACCTGATTTTGTGGTGACATCATTGACAGTTCTGTAGCGTCTCCGCCTGCTGTGGCGCCACCTACAGGACACCTGTCGTCTCCTCAGACAGGTGATATTTCACCCTGAAGCTCACCTCAGTTCAGTGGAGGCCTCAGGTTGTTCTGAAATCCAGGTTTGAATTCATTAATGTGGTTAATGAGGCCCCGCCCCTGACTCCGCCCCTGTTTTATTAAATGGCTCCAGTCTGGTTGGTGAACCAACCACTTTCTGTTTATCATGTCCTATATGAGGTTTCCTCCACCTCACACTTCCTCTCTCTACCTCTCTACCTCCCTCTACCTTGCTCTCCCTCTCTCTCTCCCTCTCTACCTCTCTCTCTCCCTCTCTTCCTCTCTCTCTCCTCTCTCTCCCTCTCTACCTCTCTCTCCCTCTCTACCTCTCTCTACCTTGCTCTTCCTCTCTCTCTTCCTCTCTCTCTCCCTCTCTACCTCTCTCTATCTTGCTCTCCCTCTCTCTACCTCTCTCTCCCTCTCTACCTTGCTCTTCCTCTCTCTCTCTTCCTCTCTCTCCCTCTCTTACCTCTACCTCTCTCTACCTTGCTCTTCCTCTCTCTCTCTTCCTCTCCCTCTCTACCTCTCTCTATCTTGCTCTCCCTCTCTCTACCTCTCTCTCCCTCTCTACCTTGCTCTCCCTCTCTCTCCCTCTCTCATCTTCTGTCATTGTTGTTGAAATGGGAGGTCGACCATTTGCATGAGGTCAAAGAGGGGCATTCTGGGAGATGGAGGAGACAGGATGAGGAGGATGATGAGGAGGGGTGGACAGGAGGAAGGTCACAGTTAATTGAGCACCCTGGTGAACCCTCTCTGTCACACACACACACACACAGACACAAAGAGGATTCATTCATATTTGATATCTATGACTCTGGAGCTGCTCTGTAATTCTGATAATATAATGTGTATAATATGTTTAATAGACTGTGTGTGTGTGTGTGTGGGGGGGGGGGGGTTGCGTAAGGATTGGGTCTAATACCTGTGTCTACCTGAAGCCCCGATCAGACCAGGGCTGTGATGGGTTTGCGAATTTCTTGGTATTTTATCGTAACTTTTTGGTCCATTTGAGCTGAAGGACAAATGGAATATCTCACGCGTTGGAATGTTGGGATGTGTCATAGGGAACCAGACGACTGTCCGTCGGCATAAATGAGGAACCCCGACTGTGTGGGGAACGAGTTGCCTACACAGAACCGTAGAACCATAATGAGGGCTTCGGTTTGGGAACTGGGACCAGGTGTTCCATCCCAGTGCTTCGGAATTCTGTGTAATTCCAGGATAAGAACAAGAGCGGGGTTGTGATTATCACCTCGCGTCAACTTGTGTTCTTCAACATTTAAGCAGCCGTAAAGATTTTAATTTAATCTCACAAATCGTTAGCGTTTCGCTGAGGGAGATTCGGAGGAAGAGGAGGGAGATTAGGAGGAAGAGGAGGAAGAGAAGGAGGGAAGGGAACATGGAGGGAGAGCGACCTCAGTGGGATGAAGGACAGATACAATATGCATCCAGGAAATGATAATTAAGATCATTAAATGCAAATAAACACATCAGCTGTTGGTCATTTTTATTGATCCGCTGGGATTGATTGACACTTGGCATTCAGACCCCCCCGCTCATCGATCGGGGAACGTATCGATCCGCCGGTGAGTCCGCACAGTGAAATTGACCTCCGAGGAATCTGAGTAAAGTTCCCCTGTTTGTTTATTCAAGGTTTTTCCAAGACATTCAAGGTCCTGTCAGGGTCATTGGAGGTGCTCCAGGTTTTCCAGGTGTCCAGTAAGGACGTCCTGTCTTCGGTCCTGGAGGACGTCCTCCTGGTCCAGCAGCTCGTTGGGGTCCTCAGATCAAACCTCGGGGAAATATCAAATTTAACAGGCACGTAGTTTCCAGCTCCTGACTGATACGCTGACTATTATGGGCTGTTTATTTACACCGGGTTTACAAATGAGCCCTAATTACTGACTCTTAACAATGTGGTCGGCTGAGTGACGAGCGACGGAGCTCTGGCAGAGATATCGGGGGGGGGGCGGGTGGATCCGAGGGTTTTTGTAAATGTCAAGAGCCTCCAGTTGATGGCTTCATCAATCCTTTATCCCCCAAAAACACCTGCAGCGGGAGGACGAGGAGAGGCGGTGAGCAGGGATGGATTAGCAGCTTTATGAGGACGCTGCATTATGAGGCTAATCTGTGCTCACCTGGCCCCCTGCTGGCTGGTTGCTACACATGCTACGACTCCACCGTCAGTCGGGGTTTATTCCTGAACAACTGGAGCCGTAAATGTGTGTTTAGGCATCGTCTGATTAAAATCACACATCCATATGAGGACTCGCAACCGGATCAGGACTCATTGGGACCCTGGCTGTTCGACTGATGGCTTCTTTTCTTTTTCCTGATTCCCTCATTACACATCCATTTATTTTCTCCCATCTCTGCCGCTCTCCTGTCATTCCTCCCTCCTCCTCCGCTCTCATCTCCCGCTCATCCCTCTTGGTGTAATGCTGGATAAAGACATTGGGATCACATATGGCCGAGTGGTAATGGCGGCGCGCCACTTAAATCCGCTCATTTAAGTGCAAATCGGTGTCATTCTGGAGCCGCCGAGCAGATGCTAGGCCATGTCAGCATAACTCGATGTGACCACCGCTGCCTCTGCGCGCGCGCGTGTGTGTGTGTGTGTGTGTGTGTGTGTGTGTGTGTGTGTGTGTGTGTGTGTGTGTGTGTGGATGAAAGTGGCTGATTCTTAAATGCGGAGAACAAATGAATTGATAGGTGATTATAGTGAGGGATTTGAGCACATGGTTCTGTTTTAAAGCTGTATTATGTTTGTGTGTGTGTGTGTGTGTGTGTGTGTGTGTGTGTGTCAGCTGTGTTGAAGCTGATTTTTGAGATGGTTACAGATCCACAGAGGACGAAGCAGTCAGCTCTTTTCAATCCTCCTGCTTTTGTACGATTGTTTCCAGCAGCACAGGTGAGAGTTTCGGTTGCACCTGTGACCTTTGACCTCCGTGCGGCTGCTGTTTACCCACCCGTCTGCTGCCCGATGAGCTTCAGACGTCTGTCAATGACTGTGTTTCAGGTGATAAAGGCTCATTCAGAGTCAGAGCACGGGTCAGGTCTGAATCATAAATGTCATTACGGTTCACTTCTATCTATAATGACTCCCCCATCAGAGATTAGCCCAACGTGTGGCCCCGGCGTTTTGGCGGCGGTCGCTCGTTATTAGCAGTGCGATAACGGCGTTTAATTGTAAAAGTTATTTAGCTGCTGCGGCTGCGTCTCGAACAGCAGATAAATGCTTAATGGAAGACGGTGGTTCACCTTGGTCTCAGAAAACACCCCGAGTGTCACGTCTGTGCTGGTGGTGCACGTCTGCAGCCGCCTACATTTCCCAGAATCCCTCTCAGCGGGAAAAATAAGAAACCTTTGCATTTCGCAGGAGGCTCACAGGGGAACAAATAATAGAGATCCGAAGAAATAGAACAAAAGTAAAAGAAATTAAGGAAAACTGAACCAAAATCTCGAGAGTTTGTTAGAAGGAATATTATACCCATTTACTAGATCGGAATAAGAACAAAAACTCTCCGATTCGATGATTTCATCCACCTCAAAAGGCATTTGTCACCTGTGGAACCAGGGGAGCCGAGTCTGAGGGGTCAGAAGTGGCTGGAATTCCACCTCCGTCATCTTCAAACCAAACCGTTTCCTCATATCTCATATTTCCTCACTACTGCTGTTATTACTGTTGTTATTACTGCTGTTATTACTGCTGTCACTGCTGTTACTGTTCCTGAGTAGAGGTAATTACAGGTGTAGAAGTGTTGCTTATTCCTGACTCAGGTTTCTCCTTTTTCCCTTAAAATGGCCTTTTAGGGTTTTCCTGACCTGGTTGGGGGCGTCTAAGGACAGAGGGTGTCACACCTGTACGGGGTCAGGTAGCAAAGGGGCGGGGCCATCCATGTATTTGATGGATTTTCTCCTTTTTGAATCTGTAGATCAGCTTTCTAATACGCAGGTGGAACAAATAGTTTTTCCTCTTAATTTCATTTTTTTTCCCCCACTATTTTCATTCACATGGTCAAAATAAAGCAAAATACAGGCGAACAAACACCAGCAGGTGAACACGCAGATTTGTGTCCACAGAACACATCACCCGGCTTCTCGGCATGTGTGTGTGTGTGTGCGTGCGTGTGTGTGCAGATCAATAGTTTTCAGTGAAACACATGAGCGGAGCGGCAGTGGGGGGAGCAGCTCATGTTTTTCAATGTTCTCTGTTTCAGCACAAGTTCAAGTTCAGAAGGAAACTTGATTAGTTTCTTGTTTTGATAGGAAAGCCCAAACTTTTCAAACGGTCCCTGAACGCATCACGGTGGATGACGGGACAGGTGATCTGGCGTTCCCACGATTGAGGGCGGCAGGTCCTCCGTACAGCACCTGTCCCAGCATGCACGCCACTTCCTGTTAGCGACCTCATCAGCACCTCCATCATTGCCAGTTTTATCCATTGAATAACCGTGTTTCCTTTATTCCCACATCCTCTTCGGCTGCTTCTAACTTCCTGTTACGCCTCCGTCCGTCCTCTCGTGTACCCGCAGTTGTTAATATTCCAGTCTGGAGTTTACTCCTTCAAAATGTTGCATTTAAATGGCTCCGGTCTGTAGTTTTGTAATTGATCTTTTTAAATGTTTCTTTATGCACATCAACAGTTTGTGAATCTCTTTATTTGACAAATCTTGATAAATAGTTCAATTCAAATGCAGATTACTGTTGACTCCACCCTTTACTGCCAGATTAAATATGTTTGTATGACCCCGTTAAAATCACTACTACAGATACCAAGCTCAGTGTTTCTGAGACACGCTCAGGTGCATTATGGGATATGTAGGATGTTTAAACGGGCCATTATTGAATCATAAAACTGACTCACTCTTAGATTCATTAAAGATGTTTGAGGCACAACATAAATATGGAGTTCACCTCTGCTAATAAACACAAGTCTGCATGTTCTGGTTTCAATTATGCACCCCCCCCCACACACACACACACACACACACACACACACACACACACACACACACACACACTCACTCACTCACTCTGTGTCAGTAATAACCTCTCAGAGCCTCAATCCAGAAGAAATCAGCTGGAATGTGAAATTGAAAACAAACAGTCATTTCAGATAGCGGCGTTCCTCCGTCAGCGGCGCCTCGCTCTCTGTTTGAAGCCCCAGATTGTCCTCAGATTAGACTCAGATATCCAGTGCGGCTCATGTTCCCTAAATCCTGATCTAATAGACAACTCGTACATCATCGCGCAGTCCAAAACGCAGCCGCCTGTTTTTCAGACGCCGAGGGGGCGCCGGCTCCCCGCCGCTGCCGCCACTCCAGATCGTTCCGCTGTGGACTTTCACCCCAAATTCATAGTTTACCTGAGAGTCTGGATTTTGAGGAAGATCTTAGTTTTTCTGAAGCGGAAAACAGCGGAAGTCAAGTTTGAAAGGGTGAGAGTGAAAGAAGAGAGAGAGACAATGAGAGGGAGAGAGAGAGAGGAGCAGTTTGTTTTTCTTGTCAAGGTCACAGCAACTGAATGTGGAGATCCTGAGGGAACACCACTGTGTGTGTGTGTGTGTGTGTGTGTGTGCTTTAAAGCCTTGTTGGGGCCACAACGGGCTACTGCAGTGATGCATTTCAATCGCAGCGCTGTTAATTGCCCTACACACACACACACACACACACGCACGCACACGCACGCACACGCGCGCGCTGTGTCAACATGTGTGCAGCAGAAAAAACACAGCCTATGTAAAATTAGACAAATAACACACACGCGCGCTGAGTGGGAGTGTTGTCAGTCTGGTGCTTTTAATCTGCTCCTCTGATGTTAAATTAATATCGATTCCTCTGAGCTCTGTTACATCTTGTTTTCTTCTGTCTGCTCGTCGCTCCTCTCGTCTCTCTTTGTTCCGGATCCTCCCGAGCGACCTTGGATTCATCAGAATCATCGGGACATAAGTAGTGACCGTGATGAGGAGAATCGTTTCTTTTTGCCGGGGCGGCGGCGTGCTGGGCGCGAGGAGCTGAGGGCTTCAGGTTGGGTCCAGATGTTCAGTGAGAGCAACAATAAGGATCATTTATCTCATCTGGCCTCCGCTCATGCCAGCGTCTCCAGACGCTCTCGGTGAGGCCGCCTCACGCCGTCCACGCTGGGAGGAACGCGTTCTGAACCGTGTTCCGTTGGCACGACGTGACCTCAGAACCAGAGACCAGAGTGACCTCCGACCTCCAAATTAAACAAATTCATACATGAAATCAAAGGTTTGGGGGGGATTAAAACAGAAAAGAGGTTGAAAAAGTGTTGAGACCCCCCCGCACACACACTTACACACACACACACACACACACACCTGATACTGGATTACTCATTAACACGCCGAACAAATGAAATGTTTTCAATAACTGCAACGTGCAGCCGAGGATGTATTAGCATGAGAAACAAGATAAAAGGAGCGCCGCTATTGTGTCTTTATCGCTGTCCCATAATGCACTGGGGGACGGGGATTGGCCCTCTTGTTTGGGCGTTGGACGCTCGGCTTATCAGTGTCGGGGGTCCTTGTTCTAAATGTTCAAAGACGGCCATTGTTGTGAGATTTGGCGTGAGAACAGAAGAGAGATTTTCAGGTTCCGAGAACGCCGAGTGGATCCGGGAGAAAGAAGACGGCTCCGGCGTTAGCATGTTAGCTTTACGCTCTCCGATCAGTGACCGTTCATGCTGTGAGCATGTCCAGCACCACCTGCTAGCAGGAGCTTCAAATTAGCAGCTAATGCTGCTCCTCCTTTTGTCATCACTTGTTCGTGTTTGTCGTATAATTTAGCAAGTTGCAACTAAAGAATTCAAGTATGGAAGCGTCAGTCTGATTCAGGGGCGGGGCTTAACATTCACCGGTGCCGCCTGCCACCAGAGGGCGCAATAACACCTCATTTTTAGGGAGTCAATAACAGCAAATGTCCATTTCTCTCTCTCTCTCCCCCCAAGTGAAGCGGTGTGATTGCTTTTCACAGGTTTGTGTTTTGTTTTACCTAATAAATCACCATCTATCAGGGTCTGTCTCAAACACACTCGCGCGCACACACACACACACACACACACACGGTGGCAAACAGTTCATAATGGACCGTTCATTTGTCATCCTCTGAGCCGTTGACAAGGAAAATGCGCTGGTATGAGTTTGTGTGTGTGCGTGTGTGTGTGTATGTGTGTGCGTGGGTGTGTATGTGTGTGTGTGTGTGTGTGTGTGTGTGTTCATGCACTTCTTTTGAGATTCGCTCACATTAATCTGAGTGATAACGCAGTCACGCTGGCAGTTGGCGCACACAAACAGGCTACAAGCTAACATGCTAATGTTGGCTCCTCGACGCTTCCATTTATTTTGTGGTGAATTTTCCCTCGTTTTGTTTGAGGGAGTCGATTTAAAAACGGCACTTTTAAGAGCTTTTGCGTTGTGTTGTGTTTTAGATTGTGAGTCTGAACAGTAGACGCAGTTTGATCTGAAGAACTAGAGTTTGGTTTGTGTGTGAGAGCTTCTGTGGCAGCCGTGTGTGTGCGCGTGTGTGTGTGTGTGTGTGTGTTTCATCACTGAAGACGAGTGTTTGCCGACGGATCGGGGCTGATCTGTGACGTTGCCTTTGAGTTCAGTTTGTGCTGTTTGTGAGGATGAGGATGATGATGATGATGATCGCCGTCAAGCCTCTGGTTCATCATTTAAAGAGGAAATGAAGTGAGATGCTTTCCGCCCGTGTCCGTCATTTCTCCTCGCCGCCCGAGCGGCGGCCGACGCCGCGTGAGTCATTAACAGCAGAGTAATTATGAACTATCAAACTTGGAATATTACCTCACTTAGCTAATGTTTAATGCTCTAATTAATTCTCAACCCCGCGAGCCAACATCAATTTATTTGATTAGTACTTTGCAAAGTCAAACTGAGGTTTTTTTTTTGACTGTTTTCAAAAATGTTTGCGCGCGTGTGTGTAAAAATCTTTCTTTTTAATTAAAATATGATTCAAATAGCAAAACTCTGATTAAATGTTTCACTTTTCTTAAGTTTTGTTATCAATTAAACTGGATATTAGTGTGTTTTTTTGTGCCGACAGATGATGAAGATGATTGTTTGTCTTCATCAGTTGATGCTGCCTACACACACACACACTCACACTCACACACACTCACACACACACTCACACCCTGAACACGGAGCCACGGATTCTTGTCATAATTATTCTTGTGCTTATAACACGAACAGGGCAGTTATAACATGTAGACAGACATGTTTGTCTCTTTTAAACGGTAACGTGGGCAAACATCTCATCTGTCCTGAGACTTTATCCTGCTGCGGGATGGTTCTGGCACCACGGCGCCGCTGCCACCGCGTGAAGGTTTAATTCCATCTGTGCCCCCCCCCCCCCCCCCCCCCAGCATCAT
The DNA here is from genome assembly GCF_901000725.2 of Takifugu rubripes. Lineage (NCBI taxonomy): Eukaryota > Metazoa > Chordata > Actinopteri > Tetraodontiformes > Tetraodontidae > Takifugu > Takifugu rubripes. The sequence goes on along the minus strand of NC_042286.1, from coordinate 13,231,289 downwards.
GTAAAATAGTTGTGTCGAGTTTTCATTGATTAAAAATGTGCGTGTTATTTCATGGAGAACAATGTAAATCCAATTAGCACTGTAACGTGTAAACATGAACACTAACTCCCATGGTGCACCTGTGTGTGTGTGTGTGTGTGTGTGTGTGTGTGTGATCAGTCTCATTTCTTAATCATCACTTTCTGCTCCAGATGAGACTTTATGAGGGGACCAAATTGCCTTAAAGGGATTTCTTATTAAAGGGATTACACCCATGTAATCCCTTTAGTCCCAGCAGACCCCAAAAACTTACACACACACACACACACACACACACTCAGCAGATGCATAACCTTAACAATGAAAAGATATTTTCTTTTACACAACCTCTGTCGATGATTGTGTTTGTGGATTTACATGTTTGGTTTTGGTGTGTGTGCGTGTGTGTGCGCGCGCGTGTGTGTGTGTGTGTGTGTGTGTGTGTGTGTGTGTGTGTGTGTGTGTGTGTGTAATGCTGCGATATTTCAGCGGCGCTCCCTCGTCTCACCCCCAATTAGGGAAGACAAATCCGCTTCAGTCTCCACTAATGAGAGTCTTTAAGGTGAAGGGATTCTGTGTTTATTAATAAAAAGATTTACTCCACATGAGGAAGAGGAGAAGAGCTGTGAACGGATGACGACTTGGGCTGTGGTCCAAGTTAACCCGCCCTCACCTGTCCAGGTGACCTGACCTGGACGGGTGAGGTCAGCGGCCCCCCCGACGCTGCTCCATCCGTCCTAATCTGATGTTTGTGGTGTGCAGGTGGAGCTGACAGGCAGCGGCGTCTTCGACTACATCCACCCGGGCGACCACGTCGAGATGGCGGAGCAGCTGGGGATGAAGCTGCCCCCAGGCCGGGGGATGTCTCTGTCCCAGGGGGCCGTCAACGAGGACGGGGCGTCCTCGGCGTCCTCGTCATCGCACTCCGAGACACCCGAGCCAGGTAACGGAAGAGCGGCGTTTTGTTTCAGACCTTTATTCTGAAAAGACTCCGTCGGACCTTCTGAGGCCCCTTCAGGTTCTTCACGGTGGTGCTTTCAGGTGCCGTCCCCTTCGTTCCTGCATGTTCAGAACTTCCACGTCGCTCTGCTCCCCTCTCTCCCTCTCTCTCTCCCTCTCTCCCTCTCTCTCTCTCATGCTGAAGATAATTTAAGTATTAACGGAAAATCCATTTATAAATTAAACAAAATGACTTGATATCCATCGAGTCCCTCAGTTCATCAGTCTGTTCAAACAAGGAGGAGAAGATTGGCTCCGCCGCAGTCAGGGTCTTCAGAGACGCCACGGTAATTAGATCTGCCGCAGATTTATACGGGGCTGATCGCTGCTGCTGGTGTGTGTGTGTGTGTGTGTGTGTGTGTGTGTTGGGGGGGGGTGTTGGGAATTCCTCCTTTTTGTCCCTTTCTCTGACTTTAACTGAAGATGAGAGGACAGACGCTACCCGTGGTCGTCCACGTCAGTTTGTCCAGCGTCTGAAGGATGGACGGGCGAGTCGCCCCGAGGTGAGAGAGAAATGAAGATGTGAGGAATAGGAAATAAGGGAGCGCGGCGGCTCGGTGCGGACGCCTTCGACATTCATAAAGTTAATTTGAGGAGGGGCGAGGACAAAGGTGTTTGTCCTCCCGTGTTAATTTGTCTGGAGAGACTGATGGGAGGAAGGAGGAAGAGCAGCGGGGGATGTAGGGACGTGTTTGAATGTGCTCGAGCGCTTAGCAATGTTAATTTGTCCAAAGAAACGGGGAGAGAAGGGAGGTCTGAGCCGGGCAGAGAGGATTAAGATTCATGTATGTGTTCTTTAATGTTAATTTGTCTGGAGAACAGATGAGGAGCAGCCAGGAGGAGGCCCGCCATGAATTTGGATGAGTGTTTCCCAGGAGGAGGGGTCTGAACATTGTCCGGGAGAGAGCGAGCGAGCGGCGCCGCCAGAGGTTCCTCTGGGACGCCGGCGAGCCGCTGTGATCTCCTCTGGTGTTTCGGGCCGGAGGCAGCTCTGCTCCTCTCCCGGGTCCGCTCACAACAATCACATTTACCAGCCTGGGAGGACGTTCTTTCACTAATGGATTTCTGCCTTCCTCCTCCCCCTCCTCTTCCTCCCCCTCTTTTATCTTCTGATTGATCCCGCCGCTGCTCTCTTCATCTTTTTCGCGGTGGTGTTACTGGAGGCTGTGGCCATAACTGGTTCCAGGTAGCTCCTCCCGTGGTGCTAACGTCCCCGCCAGCGTCGGTAACCCTGCTGGATAGACTCCGCCCATCCGGGACTCCGCCCCTCGGTGACCCCGCCCACCAGGGACAGGTTAAAGCAAAGTTAGACGACACGTTCTCCAGACGTTCCGTCCTCTTACCTCAGACTGTTCACCTTGTGTTTTTAATCGCCACGGCGCCCATAAAGGCGTTAAAACAGGAAATGACCCTGGGGGGCTTCATCCCCCCCCCTAACAGACACAAATCATAGTTTGTCTGAAACGAGGCAGAAAGACGCTCCGGCGAAATGAGGGTGACCACTGACGAGGATGTCATTAACAGGACGTCAGAGACGCCGGCGCTCCTCCAAAGATCAAAGTGGACGTGGATTCTCGCCAACATTCGTGTTGGTGCAGCTTTGACCTTTGACCTTTGATCTCCGACAGCAGTCAGCGACCCCTGTTGTGGTCCCGCAGCCACGGGGTCACACGTTCTGGTCTCTGAGAGCTTCTGTTGCGTCACCGGCGTCGGGTGTTTAACATGAAGACGTTTGTGTTTCACCCCCTGCTGCCTTTTTCTGTCCTTTCATTTTCCCTTTTAAAGGTGCTTTTGAAAGCTGATTCTTCTAAATCTCCTTACAAAGTTGCACTTAATTGAATATTTATTGTAATTTTCTTTTATCGGGGAAATATTGTTGAGAAAGCAGCCGAGTCCTGCAGCTCATAACAATGATTCTGCCCTGCAGGAAAACACCATAAGTTCTCCATTATTAGCTCCTCGCACTCTAATTGTCCACGGCGTCCCCTTATTCCAACATCATAAGTCTTTGATTATTGTTGCTAATTGCACTATTAGCACAGTGGAGGGGAATAATTTGTCATAATCGCTCACATTCATCATAATTATGCAAGTTTACAGTCACCTACGCTTAATGTCATTTAGAGCAGCTGCCCAAGGACACTGTGCATGTGTGTGTGGGTGTGTGTGTGTGTCTGTGTGTGTGTGTGTGTGTGTGTGTGTGAAAGAGAGATTTTTCTTTTAAATGAAATTTGCTTATAAAAAAGTTTCCTAAAGTTTCTAGTGCTGGAGGAACTCCATTTCCCACAATCCTCCATGGTAGTTCAGCCTCTGGAATGACAGTGAATAACGTGACATTCATACATGGTGATCAAAGCGATCTCTCGTCTTTAATGTGACGTCGGCTGTCAAGCGTGTTTTTGGGTGGGGGGGGTCACAGAAGCTGTGGTCGCTATGGTGATTATCATTTCCTTAATTTAGGTCAGAAGCTGTTGCTACAGCATCCCGGTGATCACCTGCACACCGTCCCTTTACAGCTCTCTGATCAGGCACCTCGTGTGTGTGTGTGTGTGTGTGTGTGTGTGCGTGTGTGTGTGTGTGTGTGTGTGTGTGTGTGTGTGTGTGTGTGAGACAGGAGGAGAAAGAGGCTGAAGAGTTCTTCAAGACTTTGAAGTTTAGGGAGCGTTCACGTTAGCGTGTGTGCTAATGATCTGAAGTTCGCCATCGAGGCTCCAGAGGCGATGACGTCATTTCCTGTTTGATATTGTTCATGTGATCAGACAGGAAGTTTGTACTGATCAGAAGTCTCCCTCGGATTGTGTTTGCTAATTGGTTCAGTCGCTCCATCTGCTCGTGGGCACGCCGCCGCCACCTGCTGTCGCTCCCGTCTTTCTTTTTCCGCCTTTCTTGTCGGGATTCTTTTATCTGTCATCCAGCCGAACCTGAGTAGGGAGGAAGTAACAGGACAGATGGGAAGAAGGAGGCGGGGTTAATGTCTGACAGGAGGAAGACGGGAGATGAAGGAGAGACAGAGACAAAGACCGGATACAGGTGTTTGAAATTGGGGGAGGAAAAGAGGTGTTTTCTCTCTCCCCCTCTCTCTCCTCCTCTCTCTCCCCCTCTCTCTCTCTCCCCCTCTTTCTCCTCCTCTGTCTCCTCTCTCCTCCTCTCTCTCCTCTCTCCTCTCTTTCCTCCTCTTTCCTCCTCTCTCTCCTCCTCTCTCTCCTCTTCCCTTCTCTCTCTCCTCCTCTCTCTCCTCTCTCCTCCTCTCTCTCCTCTCCTTCCTCTCTCTCTCCTCCTCTCTTTCCTCCTCTCTTTCCTCTCTTTCCTCCTCTCTCCTCCTCTCTCCTCCTCTCTTTCCTCTCTCTCCCCCTCTCTCTCCTCCTCTCTCTCCTCCTCTCTCTCCTCCTCTCCTCTCTCTCCCCTCTTTCTCCTCCTCTCTCTCCTCTCTCCTCCTCTCTCTCCTCTCTTTCCTCCTCTCTCTCCTCCTCTCTCCTCCCTCCTCTCTCTCCTCTCTCCCCTCCTCTCTCTCCTCTTTCCTCCTCTCTCCTCCTCCTCTCTCCTCCTCTCTTCCCTCCTCTCTCTCCTCTCTCCTCCTCCTCTCTTCCCTCCTCTCTCTCCTCCTCTCTCTCCTCCTCTCTCCTCCTCCTCTCTTTCCTCCTCTTTCCTCCTCTCTCTCCTCCTCTCTTTCCTCCTCTCTTTCCTCCTCTCTCCTCCTCTCTCTCCTCCTCTCTCTCCTCCTCTCTTTCTTCCTCTCTCCTCCTCCTCTCTTCCCTCCTCTCTCTCCTCCTCTCTCTCCTCTCTCCTCCTCCTCTCTTCCCTCCTCTCTCCTCCTCTCTCTCCTCTCTCCTCCTCCTCTCCTCCTCCTCTCTCCTCCTCTCTCTCCTCCTCTCTCTCCTCCTCTCTCCTCCTCCTCTCTTCCTCCTCTTTCCTCCTCTCTCTCCTCCTCTCTCTCCTCCTCTCTCCTCCTCTCTCTCCTCCTCTCTTTCTTCCTCTCTCCTCCTCCTCTCTTCCCTCCTCTCTCTCCTCCTCTCTCTCCTCCTCTCTCCTCCTCCTCTCTTTCCTCCTCTTTCCTCCTTTCTCTCCTCCTCTCTCTCCTCCTCTCTCCTCCTCTCTCTCCCTCTCTCTCCCCCCTCCCCCGGCCTTTCTCCTCTTCTCCTCCTGCCATTTTCCTGAGGTTCCTCAGGGCTCTGATCTTGGTACTTTCCCTTCTATTCTCCAGAACTTTTCACATTGTCCTCCTTCATGTCTGCTTAATCCTCCTCCTCCTCTTCCTCCTCCTCCAGTAAACTGAAAAATTATCAGTCTCTTCTTCTCCTGACACAGTTTGTCAAACCTGTCTGATAGGAAACACATTCTCTCCCCCCCCCCCTCCCCCTCCTCCTCCTCCCCCCCCCAACCTGATGGTAGCAATTCAATTATGGGTGAGGAGGCGATAGCAGGGGGAGAGGCTGGAATATGACAGGACAGTTACAAAGTGTTTACACAATTAAAGTTCCCCGACAGGAGTGTGTGTGAGTGTGTGTCTGTGCGTGAGTGTGAGTAAACCGCTGCACATTTGTCATTTGCCTCTCATCTCGTCGTCCCACAGCCCCTGTTGCATTGTGGGTAAGGAGAGGAAGTGAAGGTAAAGAGGAAGGATGTGAGAAAACGAGGAAACAAAGGGATGGAGAAAGATGGATGCTCCGGAGAGTGGACGGGTGCGTTCTGCCCCTGGACGAAGCCCAAACCTTTGGGTTTTCGCCGCTCTGTTGTCGTGGCGATGATGGTTCGCGAAGGTTGCGACGACCTTGGCGCCCGCCGCCGCCGCCATCACGCGCGTTTGCGAGGTATCGGGCGCGTCATTAGACGGGCTGACAATGATACGCGTCCGCCGAGACGCTCGCCACACTCGCACGCACGTGGGGGGAAACGCTCGGCACTCTGGGTATTGTCCAAAGATCACAGGCGAAGTGGAGTTGTTCTTTTTAATTAATCATTTGTCCTTCAGACGGAAAAAGTTTCCAGGCCGTAGATAATTAGGTCCCAGAGTCGGCGGCGGCGGCACCTGCTGCCTTTGTAGCTGCTAATCTTTGTCTTGTAGGAGCGCCGTCCCAGAAGACACTGGGGCGGCGCTCCCCCCCGCCTCATTTACTGCTCATTCTTCTTTCACACCTTCATTCCATCGTTCTCTTTTTCCTTCCTCATTCTTTCATCTGTTCTCACATCAGTTTTCTCCCTTTTCTTCTTCTCTTTCGTTCTTTTTATGTTTCTGTTTGTCTCTTCCGTCCGTGTTTCTCCTCCTCCTATTCCTCTCTGCCCCCCCCCCCCCCCCCCCGTCTCCTTCAAGGGCGACGTTTATATCGTAACAGATGAATTTGCATATTAATTTATTTCTCTCAATTTTTTCAGATTAGATGTTGTCAACATGCATCAACACTGATCAAACTCAAGAGTGTGTGTGTGTGTGTGTGTGTGTGTGTGTGTGTATGTGTGTGTGTGTGTGTGTTTTGTATGGTAAAGGTGGTCGAGCAGTTGTTGGTGTCGAAAAGACAAACTTTCTTTGATCATGTTTGATTCTTGATTTTCTAGATTTAATAATCCAAGTGAATCACTAAAAATCTAATTCAATTAGAATTTTCTCAACTCTACAAAATTAAGATGTTAATATTTTTAGATTTTAATTTTTTGGAGTGTAAAAAAATTTACGGAGGAATTCATAAATTGTTGGAATTCAAATGTCCTTAAAAGGGAACCTTAAACTGGATGAAAGACAGTATTAATTAGAACGTTAAAGAGTCTTTTAAAGTCACTCAGGAATTAAGTTAAAATTCTGACAACTTAGCTCAAAGCTATTGTTTTTTATTATTATTGATGTTTTTTTACCTTTACACACAAAGTGGCTCTTTTATAACGTGCAGGTGAACTAAAACCCATTTTTGACACTATTGATCTCCTGCTGTGACGATGCTAACGTTAGCCAGCCGCGGGTGCTAATCCACCTGCTTCAGGAAGTGACCCGGGGTCACGTGGGGTCACGTGACAGCTGCACTGGCGCGGTTCTGATCAGTGCGTGGCCAGATGTTTCTGTCACTTCCTGTGACAGATGGAAGGCTGACGAGCACGCCGCTGGCGTTTGACCTTTACATTCCGTCTGGCTTCACTTTTCCCCTGATTTGTTTCTCTGTGACAATTTATTCCGACGTGAGAAGATTACGCCTCTCAAACACGTGTTTAATTTGTGCGCGAGGCCTCGTGTCCTTTGTTTTTGCTCTCGTCTCATCGGCTGCTGATGTGTTTTGACGTGAGCTGATCTCAGGTGATTGACGTGTTGACAGCAGCTGCGAGCTGCCGCCTTCTCTAGGATTTGGGTGAGATTAACGTGTGTGTGTGTGTGTGTGTGTGTGTGTGTGTGTGTGTGTCTCCCAGTGGAGTCCAGCAGTCCCAGTCTCCTGGCCCCCGACAACACTCTGGAACGATCCTTCTTCATCAGGATGAAGTCGACGCTCACTAAGAGAGGAGTTCACATCAAGTCCTCGGGATACAAGGTGAGTCCAAGGTCGTCGCAGACGCCGGCGTCACTGAGAAGAAGAACGTGGTCATCTGAGATGATCCGCTCTGGCGTGAGTGTGTGCGGGGGTGTGTTTCTACCTGGCAGACTCAGATCTCATGCAAATCATGGAGACACACATAAATATTCATCCACACGTGGATGTATAACTAAACACATTTTACACACACACACACACAGATTGTAGGTGTGTTTCTGCCGGTCTGTAACAACCTTCCAGATTGTTTACAGTAACTTCCAGCGTAATGTTCCACGGTAGCTGGTGTTAGCATTAGCATTAGCATTAGCGCGCACGTCCTCATGAGCAAAGCCTGAATTTGATGACTAAACAGTAAATCCAGAAATGCGACTGATTTTATCCTGATGATCAGACGCCAAAACATCTGTTTACGAGACGGATTTTGGTTTGTTTAAACCCACAAATTTGTAAAGAGTCTGTGGTTAAGATGTGGCCTCTGAAGCTTCAGGCCAGTTTAAAAACCCAGGAAATGACAGGAAAATGGGATGGATGGATGGATGATGGATGGATGATGGATGGATGGATGGATGGATGATGGATGGACAGATGGATGGATGGATGGATGGATGGACAGATGGATGATGGATGGATGTACGTACGTACTTCTGGTCCATGGAAGGCGTCTGACCACACCCCTCTGCCCCCTCAGGTGATCCACGTCACGGGCCGGCTGCGTATCAGGATGGCGTTGACTCACAGCCGCTCGGTGCCCAATCAGATCATGGGGATGGTGGCGGTGGCCCACGCCCTGCCCCCGCCCACCCTCAACGAGGTCCGCATCGACTGTCAGATGTTCGTCACCAGGGTCAACATGGACCTGAAGATCGTCTACTGTGAGAACAGGTACGGGCCTGAAGCCTCGGGGCCAGTAGGGCCAGCAGGACCAGTAGGGCCAGCAGGACCAGTAGGGCCAGTAGGACCAGTAGGGCCAGCAGGACCAGTAGGGCCAGCAGGACCAGTAGGGCCAACAGGACCAGTAGGGCCAGCAGGACCAGTAGGGCCAGTAGGGCCAACAGGACCAGTAGGACCAGTAGGGCCAGCAGGACCAGTAGGGCCAGTAGGGCCAACAGGACCAGTAGGACCAGTAGGACCAGCAGGGCCAGTAGGGCCAGTAGGGCTGCACATCAGACAGGAAATAATTAGTCAGAATTCTGACTTTAGTCCAACTCGTCTTTGTAATCCTTGCGCCCCATTGGTCCGTTACTCCCCTGTGGGCGGGGCCTGAGGGTCTGCACCTTGTGATCGGCGTTCCTATTCAGGAAGTGCGTCCCGTCCCCGCTGCCGAGCGCCGGAATCCAGCGGCCGGTCCAGATAAAGCCGATAAGCATCAGGAGTTAACCGACCACACAGATTCCTATCAGAGAGAGAAAAAGCTTCATGTTTTATTCCGGGAACAGAGCAGCGGGAGGAAAGATGGCAGACAGATTGCTTTTTTTGTGGGCGGGATAAACGGGGACACAACGCGAGGCGGGCGGCGATATCGAATGCGGAGCGACAGGCGGCGAGCGCCGCTGCCATTACAGCCCCATTTTGAGGATGAGTTTCTAAGAGAATGAGAAAATGGGTGATTTTTTTTCCCTGGAGAACAGAGTGTGCTGTTATCTCGCCGCCAGACATTAGCCCCGCCCCCCCGCTGCCCGTCCTCTATCACAATGATACCTGGGAAATTGATCTGTCTATCCTGTGGCGAATTTGCTCAAATTAAACCTTTTAAAGCGTCGGCTGTAGACGGACGGCCTTCGCTCCGTTCTCGGCTTTATTATTGCCTATTGCCCCCCCGCCCCCCCCTCCGTAAATCTTTTTTAATCTCCAGGAAGAGCAGAAACTTTCCCACAATGGTGATTCCGGTAACGAACCTTCCGGGGCCACGGCCCAGTTGTGCTGGTTGATCTGGTGTTTTGCTCAGTGTCTCATGTTGCTGCTCGAGTCCCTTTGTTGTTGTCTCTTATTGATCCCCGATTGTTGATCGATCAGGGTCAGCGATTACATGGATCTGACTCCGGCCGACATTGTCGGGAAAAGATGCTACCAGGTCGTTCACGCCGAAGACGTGGAGGGGATCAGACAGAGCCACCTGGACCGTGAGTACATCACATGACCTCACCCCTCACTCCCATTGGACGGCCGCGGCTCAAACTCAAACCTGACGGTCGCTCACGCGATGGCAGGAAACTTTTCCGATTATCTTCTGCAGAACTTCCTCAGAACTCAACATCCAGGCTGGTAATCGGGGGGGGGGGGGGGTCACGCAGGACAGAGAGGTGGAGGTGTTAAACAGCAGGAAGAGAAGGAATATGGGGAGATTATTCCCGTGTGTGTGGACGGGAGGTCACGGAGGCGAGCCGGCCTCATACGCACCTCGGCTCACCTTTCCTCCTCCTCCCTTTAAATTAATTTCCTCCGGCTCTCAGAAAGTCTTCAGGGTTCCGGAGGTGCGCGTTCCTCCGGCTGTCATCGCCATCGGGCCAGAGAGGCTCCTCCTAATCTGTCCGGGAACGCCGCTGATTTCGGAGCAGCAGAGCTGTCGCTAGCGCCCATTAGGCTGTTTAAATACCCACAATCCTCCTGTGTTCAGTAGCTTCTGACCCTTGTGGGTAATTCTGTGGTGAAGGAGGCCGGTCCCGTCTGAGGTGACGACATCGGAACTGTTTCCCATTTTGAGCTCCGATCGTCATTAGCGGTTCCAAGAGTGTGTGTCGATCGCAGCTGAAGCTCTTGGATTATTCCGGAGCCGTTCCGATGGTTCTGAAGGGGAGCGGATGTCTGATGTTCAGTCCGGGCGGAGAGGAACGTCTTCACACGTCTCTCTCCCGGAATTCTTTCCGCATCCACGCTCGCTCCTCCGCGAGTGGGACGGTTAGGGAATCGATCAAGGTGTGTTTTGGAGGGAAAGCCTGTTCTCTGAACTGGGATCTAAATTTTAAAAGGCTTCTTTTTAAGTGAAGGACGGGGGCCTGATCCTCCCCTGTGAAGCTGCATCGCGCTCTAAGTCTCCATCATTACCTGCTGACACTCGGTCTTAACTGGGGTCAGATCTCAAAGTCAATCTGTCCTGGTTTCCACCGCAGAAACAGACCGGGGGGGGCGGGGGGGCACAAAGGAGGAGCTTTAAAGAGCTCAAAGGAGGAATGGAGAACTCTGTTTCTCATGGAGATACGGATGCAGGGATGGATGAGAGTCAGACTATTAACAAATGAAATGTGAAGTCACAGACGGGACTTCACCCGAGGGAGGACGTGGACCGGCTCGACATTAACGCAGCTCAGTTTGGAGGTGGGAACGATGAGAGGGAGAACTTGTTCTCCTCGGAGAGGGATGAGGGGTCAGAGGAGGACACAACGGATGGACCTTAGAGGAGAGGGGAGGAAAAGAATCCAGGTGAAAAGTGGAGAGCAGGAGGGACAGGAAAGAGGGGATGACGAGAGAGAGAGAGAGCATCAAATGTTATGGGACATAAAAGACAGACAGATGAGCACAGGAGTGAAAACTCTGGATTTAAACCTGCAGGCGTTTTAGCAGAGCTGGTCTCTGTGGAGCAAATCTGCCTTTAATGAGCGCTCACACACACACACACACACACACATACCTGCACATACAAACATACACATTTATACACACACAGGTGTAAATTACAGATACACATATTAGGAGTTACATAAAGACACACACACACGGCGCATGAGCTGTTCGGAGCTCCTCTCAGAACCTCTCCAAGCTGGTCCTGATGGTCCCCATAAGCAAGACAAAACACACACACACACACACACACACACTTTGATTACTGTAGATTAGGTGAAAAGAGGAGTGAAAGTCAAACAAATCAGAAGTAAAGAAAGAGTTAAAGGAGGAGATGGTGCGACACTGACTGAAGGAGAGTTTAAAAAAGAGGTGGAGAGACTTTAAAAGGGAATAGAGCTCCTTTAATCTGGTGGTCTCTCTCCTGCAGCCTCGGGCGAGCCTGCAGCGCTCTCTCTCTCTCCTCTACTCTCTCTCCTTCTCTCTCTCTCTCTCCTCTCTCTCTCCTCTACTCTCTCTCTCCTCTACTCTCTCTCTCCTCTACTCACTCACTCACTTTCTTTCTCTCTCCTCTACTCTCTCTCTCCTCTACTCTCTCTCTCTCCTCTCTCTCTTTCATTAGTGGGTGATCGGAGAATGGGGGAGAAGAGAGGAGAGGAGGGCCTAAAATCTCACCTGTAGTCAGACAGAACAGTTGTTTGGATTTGACTAGTGTCCAGATGTGGGGGGGGGGTCCACTGGGTTTACTGGGATCTCCTCCCAGGGTGTGAGGACTTCCTGGGCGTGGCCAGAAACATGCTAAAATGATTAGCCACGCCCCCAGGAGAGGGGAACAGAACTTAAGTTTCTAACTCCAATACATTTCTGAAGTTCCTGTGATTCCCTTTCATGGTTTCACTTCAACACTGTGTGTGTGTGAGTGAGTGTGTGTGCGTGAGTGTGTGAATGTGTGTGTGTGTGTGTGTGTGCGTGAGTGTGTGTGTGTGAGTGTGTGCGTACTCTATCGTACAAACAAAGCAAGGTCACATTGAAGGTGATGTGATCCTCCATCGCAGCCTTAACATGCAAACAAGTTATTTTGCTCCCTCTCTCTCTCCTCCCTCTCTCTCCTCTCTCTCTCTCCTCTCTCTCTTTCCTCTCCTCTCTCTCTCCCCTCGTCTATCTCTCTATCTCTTTCTCTCTCTCTGCTATTTGGCCAGTCAATTACACCCCCTCCCCGGGGGGCGTCGTCTTAAACAATGTTCTCAGTTTCTAATAGTTTTTAATTACTGCCCTTCTTTTTGTATAAATCACTCCGTACTTTCTCCCTCTTCCGTCTCCATTGTGGAAAATCCTATTTGTGTTCCATAATTAAATGGAGGACAAGGATATGAGCGCAGCGTCCTCGTCTCCTGACTCTCTGTTTAAGCTCTCCTGATTAATGCCAACACATATTGCTCCAGATAACCATTTAGTGGTTAATTTAGCCAAAGTTATTGTCTCTGGCTGCTGTCGCAGGGGCGGAGCAAGAGGGTGGGGGGTGGGGGTCAGAGCCCGGCGAGGCCTGTCATGGTGGCACAGCACTACCTGCTGGAGGGGGCTGGTATTACAGCCGCTTCAAGCACGTGGAGGAGGATTCACCTTTAGGTGAACACCACGACATTCCAGTCTGGCCCAGTACAACCAGTTCATTTATCCTCTCACAGTTTCACAGTTAACTGGTTTAATTGTACTCATCATTGTAGTTGTACATTGTTTTCACTTGCACCAACTCCCTCCTCTCCCTCCTCCCTCTCTCCCTCCTCTCCCTCCTCTCTTCCGTCCTTTCTCCCTCCCTCCATTTCTCTCTCCTCTTTCCCTCCCTCTCCCTCCTCTCTTCCATCCTTTCTCCCTCCCTCTTTTCCTCCCTCTCTCCTCTCTCTCCCTCCCTCTCCCTCCTCTCTTCCATCCTTTCTCCCTCCCTCTTTTCCTCCCTCTCTCCTCTCTCTCCCTCCCTCTCCCTCCTCTCTTCCATCCTTTCTCCCTCCCTCTTTTCCTCCCTCTCCCCTCTCTCTCCCTCCTCTCTTCCATCCTTTCTCCCTCCCTCTTTTCCTCCCTCTCCCCTCTCTCTCCCTCCTCTCCTCCATCCTTTCTCCCTCCCTCCTTTCCTCCACCCCCTCTCAGTGATGAACAAGGGTCAGTGCATCACTAAGTACTACAGATGGATCCAGAAGAACGGCGGCTACATCTGGATCCAGTCCAGCGCCACCATCGCCATAAATGCCAAGAACGCCAGTGAGAAGAACATCGTCTGGGTCAACTATGTCCTCAGGTCAGGCACCAGCTGACTCGGTACCATGACGACAAGCGGTCAAAGTTCAGACTTCTTGAATGTTCAAAGGTGTTGTCACCGTTTCCATGGTCACTGACAGCAAAAGTTTTTTCACAGTAATCATGAATATAAAGACACGCCCATGGACATCGCTCAGCTTCCAAACCTGCCTGAGAAAACCCCCGAGTCCTCCGAATCCTCTGACTCGGAGTCCGAGTCCAAAGAAAACTCAGGTAGGACATCAATATTCCGAATTCTATTCTATTCTATTTTCTTATTTTTCTCTGCGTGCTCTTGCTGTTGTTGCACTGTAAATTTCCCCGTGTGGGACAATAAAGGACCTGAATCTGAATCTGAATGGACCAGGTAAAGTGATGCCTTTTAAGAACCAGCAGCACATGTGTGGGTGTGGTCAACACGTGGGTGTGGTCAACACATGGGTGGTGCCATGGTGTGGGTGTGGTCAACACGTGGGAAGTGCCAGTGTGTGGGTGTGGTCAACATGTGGGTGTGGTCAACACGTGGGAAGTGCCAGTGTGTGGGTGTGGTCAACATGTGGGTGTGGTCAACATGTGGGTGTGGTCAACACGTGGGAAGTGCCAGTGTGTGGGTGTGGTCAACATGTGGGAGGTGCCAGTGTGTGGGTGTGGTCAACACGTGGGTGGTGCCATGGTGTGGGTGTGGTCAATGTGTGGGAGGTGCCAGCGTGTGGATGGTGCCAGTGTGTGGGTGTGGTCAACGTGTGGGAGGTGCCAGTGTGTGGGTGTGGTCAATATGTGGGTGGTGCCAAGATGTAGGTGTGGTCAACATGTGGGTGGTGTCAGTGTGTGGGTGTGGTCAACATGTGGGAGGTGCCAGTGTGTGGGTGTGGTCAACATGTGGGAGGTGCCAGTGTGTGGGTGTGGTCAACATGCCCCAATGGCTGCAGCCCCAGAGGGCTGCAAACCAGCCCCAGAATGGCTGAAGAGCACAGCAGAGCTGCCAGAAAAGCCTCCAGAGGAAACTACCAGTGAGTCCAGTCTGGCATCGCCATTGATGCTGTAGTCTGTGAATTTTACAGATTTACGGTTCCAACAACAAAGCTGAACTCGTATAGCTTTGATCTTCTTCATCTTTGTTCTTTCGCTGTGATGCTAGCTCGTTCCGTGCTCCTGAAGCTCTGCGTCGTCACAAGGGGGCGTGTTGACAAACACCACATTATTGATCTCAGCTTTTCTAAAAGCTTCAACCAGAAATGTCCGATTCCGTGAGAATTCACACAATAATAAATTATTCCTGCTCACAAACACAAATCCAGGATTAAGTTCCTGGCCGAGGCCTCCGGCTGCCAGCTGAGGAGCTGCCAGTTTCAGCCTCCACCTCCAGCTGAACATCGCCGCGCCGCTGCCAGCTGCTGTTGGACGGGAATCATTCTGGCACGCCGTCAATGGTCATGTGACACTAGCTGCTGCTGGAGGCATGCAGCCGGGCCGCGGCGCCCGCAGTGTTCAGAGCATCTGACCTCTGACCTTTGACACAGAACAGCCTCTGACTTTTAGACGAGAGGGACATAAATGTTTCCTGGGACGAGAAAATGTGTAAATAATGTTAACCCGAAGCTTACGAGCAACGCTGTTACCGTGGTGACGGGCTATCCCAGGTTAGGGGCCGCATCAGAGCAGAACCAGGTGCGTTGTGGTGTAAACTCTCAGGTCTACCCACCTTCAGCCCCACGACAGAGGAGTTCTCGAGTTTGTGAAAGGATTTTTCTGTTTTCCTGAAACCAAGCGGACGTTTCTGCTGCCACAGACGAGGCGGCGTTGGCAGCGTGCAGCCGCTGGCCCCGGCCTCTGCTGGCAGGAGAGCGCGTTAGCGCGTAAAAGGCTGGACAAGAATCACACACAACACGGCCCCACACACAAACCTTCATGGGCACGTTGAAATCATCCACATTCCAAACACACCAAGTAGCCCGACAGGTGCTAACCGGTTAGCAGCATTTGTCAGGCCGACTTTTAATCCCATTTATATTCGTGTAAATAAAGATCAGGCGTTATTTGCGTTCGTATCTAATTATCTTTCCACTCAGAACAGCTTCCGTAAGATGCTAACAGGCTCCTGGAGGGAAACTGAAGGGTCTGTTTCACACTACGACCTGTAGGGGGCAGCAGTTTGTCCCTGTCATGATGTTCATCTCAGATAAACTGGACCAAGAAGAAGCCCAACAAAAACCAACCGCTGTGTCTCCCAACAAAGGAAATGTTTAACTAGTAGCCACAAAAAGGGAAAATGTCTTCCACAAATATCTTCCTTTGTGTCCCCACAGACACCGAGGACACAAAGTGTGAGAGGAAACCGGGCCCTGAATGTCGAGAAGATCCCGAGGCTGACAGGAAGCATCACCAGCAGCCCGGACCTCCACACTGCTCCAGCGAACAGGAGATGAAGCACCAGGAAGAAGGAGACAGCTCCAGTAACCCTGAGAGCCAGGAGAGTGACGACAGCCCAGAACCTTCAGATGGAGAGTTGGAGGAACAGGAGGAGGCAGCAGGAGAAGGAGAAAGGCTGGGCAGGTTAACGGGACTGGGGGGGCTGGGGGGGCTGGGCGCCATCGGACGGCTGACCAATCTGGGCGGGCTTCATATTAAAGTAGAGCACTATGGAGAAGGCGAAGAAGTGCACAACTCCCAGACGTCTTCATCGGAGGAGGAGGAGGAGGAGCAAGAAGGAGGCGTGCCGGAGTACGACAGCACCGGTTCGGCAGGAAAACTCCACAAGCGACGGAAGAGGAGGAAAGTGCAGAAGTGGGACGGCTCCCGAAACCGAAGACTCCGCATCTCCACCTCCCCCAGTCCCATCGCCATTGGAGATGCCGCTCAGCTCGTTGAGCCCTCCCAGACCACGCCCGCTTCATCCCTACTCCCGCCGGCGGCGTCCCCCGACGGCGCCGCCAACACGTCCTCCGTCCTGAAGATCAAGACGGAGATGGCCGAACCCATCAACTTTGACAACGACAGCAGCATCTGGAACTACCCACCGAACCGAGAGATCTCCAGGAACGAGTCCCCCTACAGCATGACGTCCAAACCTGGCGCGGCCGTGGGCCACGACGCCTTCCCGCCCCCCCAGGGAGGCTCCCTCCAAGTCGCCATTCCAGACTCTGTCCTCACCCCTCCTGGGACAGAAGGAGGAGTGAGGAAACTTCCCTACAACGGGAACTCTGCACCTTCCTCAGCTTCCAGCGCCACCAGTCTAGCTCCTCCCTCGAGCACCTCCTCTGCCGACCCTTTGTCCCCTCCCCTGTCCGCCTCCCCGCGGGACAAGCAGCAAGGCACCCCGACCACATCGTCCTCCTCCTCCACCTCCTCCTCCTCCACCACCTCCTCCTCCTCCTCCTCCTCGCTGCTGTACTCTGGAGATCTGGAGGCGCTGCAGCGTCTGCAGGCTGGAAACGTGGTGCTGCCCCTGGTGCACCGGGTGGCAGGACCCCCCACCAACACCACGTCCCCCCGGGTCTACACCACCGGGACCATCAGGTACGCGCCGGCAGACGTCACCCTGGCTATGGCACAAGGCAACCTGCTTCCCAACGCCGCCATGAACTTCGTGGACAGCTCTGGGTTCGGCCTGGACCCCAAGACGCCCATGGAGATGCTGTACCACCACGTGCACAGGCTCAACATGTCGGCGGCGGCGGCCGCCAGCCCCTTCGTGGGCTCTCCGGCTGCCACGGCCACAAACGGCAGCCTGGGGGGCCAGATGGCGTCCGCCAACGTCTTCACCACAGCAGAAGGACTGTTCTCCACGCTGCCGTTTCCCGTCTACAGCAACGGGATCCACAGCACTCAGGCGGCCCTGGAGAGGAAGGAGGACTAAGGCTGAAGACCACCACACTGTGTTTCTGGATCAGAGACAGCACAGCACCGTGTTCCAGACAGCAAATCGTACTCCAGCACTTTGAACCTGAGCTAACGAGCTTGTGTAATAGACGTGAATGAACCCTCAAAGACCTTTTCTATCTTCATCTCTTCTCTTCTCCTCCTCTCTTTGCTTCTGGTGTCCGTTTTTTTTTTCTTTCTCCTCTAACAGATGAACAAACTTCTTTATTGGACAGAATTCTTTTGCCTGTTTTTGCCTTGACGGAGCCCGACGGGGCGACTTTTGGGGTCCGACCTGTCGGCGTGGACGAGACGTTCAGAGGAGGACGCCACCGTTCCCTCCCTCTGTATCTTGATGTGATCAAGGGTTGGAAGGAGAAGCTTTTGACGGCCAGGAGGGGGCGCTCTCTCAGAGATAATCTTTTGAAAAAAGGTTTTTGAGGATGTTTCTCAGTTTGAGGGAATAGTTTAGAGAATTAATGCCGTTTTATTTCTTTTTCCTCCTTTTTTTTTTTATAAAGTATTCTAGCTCAGATTTAACTTACAAATCAAGCATTAAGAAGAAAAAAAAACGAATAAAAAAAAAAGCAATTTCTGCCGGGTAATGACCTGTGAATTCTCGAATGTTACTACTTCCTCTGTATCCCAGGAGTTTACCTACAGGTCTTCAGCGAGCGTGGAGACCTCCTCACTGGTTCCATCCGTGTCCGTCCCTGCAGACTCATGGTGCTAGCGAGCGTCCAGTAACCCTGATTCAGCTGGCTGATGTGGGTGCTGTCCCTGAACCCACACCTCCTCAGTGAATTCCATGCTTTTATTTTGGAGGGGGAGTAGTTTCCAAACATCTTTTCTTCATCTGATCTTCAGGAAAGTCAGAAACGCAGCAAAAACCTTCAAACCTCTGAATCAGCAGCACGTCCGGAGCCTGTTTGAGGAACCGGGGGCACAGGAACAGGCTTCTGGGCTCTGTTGGTAGAAATGTAGGTTCCACCACATCTGCATCCTTTCATCGATTCACTTTAATCCTCAGTGAGACTGAAGCTAACACGCTAACTTGAAAATGAATGTTCCAAAACCTTGCTTTTGTACTACTTCCTGTTTCCTCCTCCTCGTCGGCGTCTTCTTCCTGAACCAGAACCGCCTCCTCCAGTCCACTTTCTTCCATCTCATCACCGAACCCTGTGATTAAAAAATACATATCAGTAAGGAGATTGTAATAAAAACATGCATTTTCAATCAATCTATAAAACAATCAATCCAATAACTACAAAAAAAGCTTCTTTTTTTGAGGAGTATAAAAGTCTTTGTCTGTCTTTTTGTGGGTTTTTTTCCATCCTCTGTTGCCAAAAAAAGAAAGTTTGGTGTTTTCAGAGCACTGTGATGATCCTTCATCCTTCCCCTTCTCTTTTTGGTCAAAAGAATAGGGGGAAAGAGACTAATTAGTGGGTGAAGCATCTCTCTTTTGACGGCCGTGGCTCATCCGCTCATCCTTCTGACTGTGATTAACGTGTTCTCGATGTTTCGTGTCTTTCATGGCGACTTCTCTCTGTGTGTTGACTATATGCAGTATATACTGAGCTACCGTAGCCGTTTTCGTCCTTTGTCTTCTCTGTGCTCTCTAGTGTGGGGGAGGGGCGATGGGCGGGCTCTGTGCGGAGTGGGCGGGCCCTGGTGGGGGTCATGTGACGCGAAGCCCCGCCTCTTCCCGGCCTCCCTCTACTGCAGTCTTAGTGAAACCAGTCCAGGTTTGTGGAATTTCGTGTTGGTGGCCTTTGCAAAAACCAAAAACGGGTTTGTAGAGTCACCGTTTTTTCTCGCTGCTTCCTTTTTGTCCTTGTAACTTTTCTTTATTTCCTCTCTCTCTCTCTCTGCTGTTGCTTTTTGCTGTTGTGTAGTCTGAAACGAACCTCTTTATCTTGTCTTTCTCTCAGAGATAAAAGATTCTTTAACTAGCTCAAAGGTTAATGGAGCCATTTTACTGCCACTAAGGAATTCTGGGAATTGTAGTTTCTGGCAGAAAGAGTTTGGCGAGGAAAAGCCTGAAGTAGCATTTTTAGCGCCTCCGTTGGGACACATTTCCCAGAATCCCCTGGGGCTTCCGGTGTGCATTGGGTGTATTTCATTGGTTCTTGTTGACTTCCCGTAAAAATTTCAAAGCTAAACGAGTGATTCACGGGAAAGACAAAAAAAAAACAATTCAGGAGACACAATAAAGAACGTTTTAAAGATTTCTAATGAAATTAAAAGACGAAAAAAAACTTGACACTATAAATCTATTTTTATAGGTGTTTTGGAAACTGAACTGCATGTTTAGAAGATTAGTTCAGTGTGTTTCACGTGATGATCCCTTTTTTAAATTCCGTCTGGCGTTCTTTTAAAGAATTCTGTATGTTTTGGTTGATAATTCCTCAAAACCGTCCAAAAGTTTCCAGTCAGTAAAGGAACCAGATTTCTTTGTGTTTGTGTCTGAAACCAGGAATGTGATTTTACCGGCTGAATGTTGAACTAGGAGCCTCCTGATCGCACCGTTTTCTACTTTTGGTGGGTTTTCGACCTCGTGGAGGGTCTCTGTCAGGTGTGGGAGGGGCTTAAACCCAGAGACCAGGAAATACACCCACATGTAACAAGACCCAGACAGCCGCGCGAAGCTGTTCAATGTTTTTTCTGTGTTTTAATGTGGAAAAATGAAAACGTCTGCTGGTGATTTGAAAAAGACTTTAATCTCAGCTGCTGTCTGAACTACGTAGTGTTTAAAGATGACAAATATTGAAGAATCACTTCATTTACCTGTGAAGAAACTGTGTCTGTGTTTTTAACTCTTTCTTGTACAATTATACAGATTCTTTTATGAGGAACTTGGTGCCAAGTAACTGAAATACGGGCGAGAGGGGACTTATTATCAATGTTAACAGTGTTATCAGATTCTAAATACAAACAGATTAAAATATTCAAAAAGAGAAAACCATGAGACATTTCTGTTCTTTGCCCTCACAGCAGAGGCTCGCGGCTAACCCATGCTAACTTCTGAGTGCCTGCCGATTCTGGTTTAAGGTCTTTTTTCGCTTAGGAATAACGCTGCAGGCGTGGGGGGGGGGATGTGGTTCTGACCGTTTTCATCTGGGGGAGGAACATGTCACACTTTCTGTAACGTCATCTCTCAGGTGCCATATTCATAATAAAACTCGTTTGTTACCCGCTGGCATCATTTCTTCTGTTTGACCATCTCACCCTCGTCACCAACACGGATCCTTCCGCCCCCCCCCCCCAACAACGACGTAGATGAAGCTCAGTTCGTGAGGTCAAAGTCAGAATTCCCAGTAAACAAAGGTCGTTGGGTTCAGGCCCAGAATTACAGATTTCCGACGGACAAACTCGACATTTTTCATCAGAAGTCACATTTTTCATGTCCCAGACTCATTTTGTGTTTGACGACACTCATCCTCGTCGCCGAGGCGACGCACTGGTGGAGAAACTGGACGATAAATGTGATAAAATGGAGCCGATATCAACCCCCCCCCCCCCACCCCAGTAATAAGAGAGGGGAGGTCAGAGCGTTGACCTCAGAGGCCGAGCCGCCAACTTTAAATATTTCACACAATTTTAAATGAGCGCCCATGAATCATAGATCACAGGCTGCTCTGTGTGTGTGTGTGTGTGTGTGTGTTTTGAGGTGAGCTCCTCATAACCTCTGGCTGTCCATCTCTGTAAGAAGGTCTGATGAGAAATTTAGCTCCAGCAGCATCTGTCGCTGACCGCAGGCGTAACGAGCAGCCTTTCATCATGGCTGTGATGGATGGATGATGAAACAAGGCGTTAGAGATGAAAACTTCATGTTTTTTTCATCCGGGGGTTCAGATCTCCTCCGTTTTCAACAGTCAGGGAGGAGCGAAAAAAACCCTCCAGAGGTTTGGAGACGCTGCATCAGGACGAATGTGGCGTTTAGGATCTGCAGGAAAAACAAGCTTTCACCGTTTATAATGGTTAATAACCACCTTCCTGCTTAACCAGAGTGGGCGGAGCTTAGAACCTACTGCAGATTGGTTGACCTGTGAACCTGTGTGTAGGTCTCAGCTGGACCCATCAGAGAGTTCTGGTTCTGATGGTCACTCATCAAAACTTCAGCTGATCACAGCTCTGCTCGCTAAGACCACCTGCTTTTATCACTGCAGGACCTCGGGAGGGGACACGGCCCCCTCCCTCCCCCCTTCAGGCACGGCAGGATTCGAACCAGACGCTGCACCACTGGCGGCTTACGGTCGCATCCTCCTCCCACCACACCATCCAGGAGCCGTCAGCGGCTGTTCTGGTAGCACTGTTAGCTTTATGTTCCGAAGGGTGGGGGGGCAAAACGTCATAAGATTCGAACCATCAACCTTCAGAACACCAGTGAAGGGTATTACCCACCTGGCCTCCTGGGAAGTGCTGCAGGTTACGTCGTATCGGGCTTTTCTCAGCCTTAAAAACTGGCGGGGCACGTTTATTCAGACCACGCCCACTTAACACGAGGATAGGCCCCGCCCACATGTCTGTTGGCGGAAGCCTCCGTTTCTCTTACAGGGTTGCTCTTTTTTTATTTTAACTGTACTTATATTTTAACCTCAGTATACAAAACAAGACTGACGAAGGGATTCGAACCTGCAACCTTTACAGTTGTTCTTGAACCGTTCCTCTTTTGTCCAAACACAGAAGAACAGCTTGAACCAGCACGTTTCAAAGCTTAAGTATGGACCAGGGCTGCGTGTGCGTGTATACGCGCGCGCGCGACATTTCATTGCGATCCTGTCATATTTTGACAAAGACAAAAAACAAGTTTAACTGAGCTGCTCCTGAACTGTGGAGCAACAGCGACACCCAGCGGACGCACAGCGGCACTGCAGCTTCAGGCAGAATATGATGATCAAAGATCAGCGGATCGATACATGCTGGGTTCCATTGATGGTGTTTTATTAACATAATTATTAATAAATGTTGCGTGATCGGGCTGTGCTAAATCTTTTATATACGGATCGGATTTTTAAAAGAATAGTTTAACTTTAAGTGTATCCGCGGCCTCGGTAACCGGAAGTTAAATCGTTGATTTTGAGTCTCATTGAAACTTTATCGAAATTTTTGGCCGATTCTGGTTTCGATGCAGCATTTTTATGACATAATAATAATAGTAATAATAATAATAATAATACACAGACAGGTTTTATGCAGTTTATTCCTGGTGTAGTAAAAATGTGGCGCGAGTAAAAAACCCAAAGTTCTGGAAAAACTTAGCAAGTTTGACTGAAGAAAGACTTAAATGGGTGTCGCCTCACACGTGCGTTAATCCTCCTGGATTTAAAGATTTGTACACAAATAAAAACTAACAACAAAGTTTGTAAAAAGGCAAAAGATCACGTAAACTTCTTGAAATCTCAGATCGTTCTCCTCTGATCCGACTAATTAATGTTTCTCTTTCACTATAAAGTCATAATAAGCCTTTTATAATTTGACGGTTGTTTAGCCGACGTGCAGCGTTGCCATGGAAACAGCGAGGGAATCACAAGAACGTTGTTGATCAGCTTTAACCAGGTCAAAGATTTTCTGTGTAAACTGTTCCAGGACGTTCCTCCAGAACCGAACAGCCCGTAAACCTCACACTTTGGCTCCGCCTCCTCCTTCAGGTGAAGCGTTAAAGGTGCAGTCCGCTGGCCTCCACCAGAGTCCAGCATGGAAATGGTGACATTCCCAGGCCACCTGAAGGCACCGCCGGTCTGGGTCCAGCCCGGAGCTCCTCAAGGTCCCCCATCTTTTCCTCAAGCAGGAGATGTTCTGCTCCATTTTTAAACATTACTCCTCGTGCAGTTCACCGAGTTGTCCACCAGGCGGCGGCGTTTGGTCCATCAGCTGGAGCTGCTCACCTGCAGGACAGGTGAGGCGAGAGCATTGGTGCGAGTCCCTTCACGGTCTGGGGTCCACTTTATTATCAGTGTGGGAAATGACCTGGGTGCTGTTGCCATGGTCACCTGCATCTAACAGCAGGGGCCAAAGTCACCGTGGCAACAACACTCGGCGACAGGTGTTCGCAGATTCATCCGAAAATGGAATTTCTTAAATAATTTCACTCCAAATACACAGATTTCATCACATCTGAACAAATATCGACGTGTGATGTGAGGAGACGAACGGCGGCTGAATTAAAGCGACACTGTCGAAACTTCGGGGATCAACTATTTGTTTTCGACCAACATGGTGACGACATAAACTCCTATCAAAGTGAGGACATTCTGGCTGGTCCTCACAACATCAGAGGACTGTTGGAGGGTTAAGACTGAGTTTTAAGGTGTTTAGAACTGGTACGAGGGTTTGTGTGTGTGTGTGTGTGTGTGTGTGTGGCGTGTGTGTGTGTGTGTGGCGTGTGTGTGTGTGTGTGTGTGTTACCTCTGATGGCTCTGAAGCGTCTCTTGGCCTCGGCTCTCTCCACAGAGTCAAAATACCAAACGGTGATGGCGTACCTGAGACAGTGACATGGACACACTCAGACAGGTGTGTGTGTGTGTGTGTGTGTGTGTGTGTGTGTGTGTGTGTGTGTGTGATCAGGGTTCAGGATCATTAATTGATGGCTGCTCGGCCGGTTGCCTGGTTACCTGGTGGCGTAGGACGGCTGCACCTCGTGCGGGTTCCTGCGGTCGGACCAGAAGAAGAGCAGCCGGTCGAAGAGCGGCGAGACGTCGGCCACGTACGACTTCCCCTCCGGGAAGATCCTGAGGACGCCGCCGTGCTCCTGGTCAAAAACACCACCATCAGTCGGGTCACCTGACAACCCTCAACCTCCAGAACACCAGTGACGGTTGCTAGCATGGCGACGCTAAGCCCCGCCCCCTGGCCCGGCGCCAGGCGGCGGTGAACGCACCTCGGTCCAGCTCTTGTTCAGGTAGTAGATGCAGGTGACGCAGCGCCCGTCACGGTTGGGGTTGTCCACGTGCTTGATGTAGCCGGCCCCGTTTCCAGGGTAACACGCCACCATGGCCTAAACACGCCACAAACAACACAACAAAAACATTTAAAAAAAAAAAATCAACATCATAGTGTTTGTTCTGTAAAGTACCATGTTTGTGGGGACCGAAGACCCTATTTTATTAGGAAGATCAGCTGATCAGGAATATTGATCCGCCTAACATCCGAGAGGCAGGGACAACCATCATCATCTTCATCATCCTCCTCATCCTCATCTTCCTCCTCATCATCATCATCATCATCATCACCCAGCTACGCACACCAACGAAGAAGAAGCCCTGCGACGTTCCGCCCGGTCCGTCCCTAAAACTCTTCCCCCTCCCCTGAAGGTTCGATGATCCGTGTGTTGGTCTGCAGACGCAGAAACACCCAAAGCACCAACGTGGGGAAACAAACAGGAAGTAATAAATAATCCAAGCATCTCACGCACACACACACACACACACACACGCACGCACGCACGCACGCACGCACACACACACACACACACACACACACACACACACACACACACACACACACACACACGCACGCACGCACACACACACACACACACACACACACACACACACACGCACTGTGTTGACCCATATTCCTGATCTGATCTGTTGTGATAACACACTTGATATCGTCTCACTGCTGCACATGTTGACTCGACAGAAGTGTGTGTGTGTGTGTGTGTGTGTGTGTGTGATTACTATAAATCACTGTGTGTTTATGTGTTTGTGGCTGCATGAGCATTAGTGCGGAGGAATAAAGGGAGTGTCTGAGTGTGTACGTGACCGTGTGCAGCGCTGCAGCGACCTGAGTGTGTTCAACCACATGATGACTGACGCCTGTTGTTCTACATGGTTCCTCATGGTTCTACCTGGTTCCTCCTGGTTCTACATGTTTCTCATGGTTCTACCTGGTTCCTCACGGTTCTACCTGGTTCCTCGCGGTTCTACATGGTTCCTCACGGTTCTACATGGTTCCTCAGAGTTCTACCTGGTTCCTCGCGGTTCTACATGGTTCCTCACGGTTCTACATGGTTCCTCACGGTTCTACATGGTTCCTCCTGGTTCTACATGTTTCTCATGGTTCTACCTGGTTCCTCACGGTTCTACATGGTTCCTCACGGTTCTACATGGTTCCTCACGGTTCCTCAGAGTTCTACCTGGTTCCTCGCGGTTCTACATGGTTCCTCACGGTTCTACATGGTTCCTCACGGTTCTACATGGTTCCTCCTGGTTCTACATGTTTCTCATGGTTCTACCTGGTTCCTCACGGTTCTACATGGTTCCTCACGGTTCTACATGGTTCCTCATGGTTCCTCACGGTTCTACATGGTTCCTCATGGTTCTACCTGATTCCTCCTGGTTCTACATGGTTCCTCCTGGTTCTTCATGGTTGTACCTGGTTCCTCATGGTTCTACATGGTTCCTCGTGGTTCTACCTGGTTCCTCATGGTTCCTCTCATTTACTCTTGAGGTCTGACAGAAACATGGGACTATTTTTACTGGATAAACTGGAAAACAGGTGGGCGTGGCCTTGGTGTGTGCAGTTCCGCCCCACCAGCTACAGGGACGTGCTTCACCTGTGCAGGTGTGTCCGTGTCTCTACAGAGGACAGGGAGGCACGAGGACGTCAACACACACGCGCTCCTGCTGCTGTTTTGCTGGGATGTGGTCGGATTTACACCGGTCTCGGGCCGTGATCGTCCCACACATCTACTGGTTCTGCTGCCGACAGCTCCAGCCTCGTGCACGTTTTTGGGGATCTTGTAAAAACCTTCAATCACGCGCACAAACACCCGACATGTTAAATGTGCCAATAACGGCCTCGCGCCCGCAGAACGCTGACAATAAAAGTTCTCTCCCACAGTTTTATCAGCCCTCATTTCTCCCTGGTTCCGACCCGGGCCGGGGGTCTCGCGGGGGTCTTACCTGGGACCTCTCTCCGATGGTCCTCCCGCCGAGCCTGCGCGCGCACAGCGACACCAGTTTGTCCATCAGGTTGAGCAGGAGGCTCACGGCCTCGCAGCCGCGCTCCGAGCCGCTCACCCAGGCGATCTTGTCCCCGCGGATGCTCCTGCGGTGGATCCCCGGGGCGGAGCCCGCCAGCCGGCCGTCCTGCAGCTTTCCGGACCGGTGCATCTCCTTCACCTGGTCCAGCACGGCGCCGCCGGCCAGGTCCCCCAGGAGACCGTCCACGTAGTAGAATCCGTGCGAGAGCAGGGCCGGAACGATCTGCTCCAGCGCCAAATGCTCCAAGTTTGCGTCCGACAGAGGCTCGATGAACGGCATGATCACGTCCGTGGCGTCGCTGGGCTGACGTGGGTCCGAGACAGAGACCGAGCCCGAGACCGAGACCGAGCCCGGCTGCGTGGACCGCCTGGGAGGCTGCGGTCGTGGGACCAGACCCGAACAGCTGCAGAGTTCTGGTTGTGTTCGCCGGGTCCGTTTGGTGCTCCGAGACGCTCTGTTGGACCTTTAAGTTCCACCGCAGCTATTTTATTCAAAACGGTCAAGTCACAAATGCTACACGCGCATCCACTTCCGCAAAGGATTTCAAAATAAAGGCAGCGGCAAGCGTGACGCGCACAAACGTGACCTGATGTGACGCAGAGTTTTAAAGATCAAAGCATAAACATGTTTATTATTACAGCTGAGCTCGTCTTTACATTAATTATTCGGATCGTAACAGCTGCTGTTTGTGGTCAAACTAACCGGGGTCGTTAATATCGAAAGAGGTGAGTCGACTTTTATTTTGAGATCCAACTTCCGCCATGTTTTGTGTTACGTGCGCGGGTGCGACGTGCAGTGTGTGATGTCCTCTGGGTGGGCGTGTCTCCTCGCGACACACAACACGGCGTTTTTTTGATCTGGTAACAACTTCCGGTACTCGATCCCGTATTTGCCGCTAAAATTAAGTTCCGCCTCTCGCGCGTCGCCATTAGATCCTCCTCGCGGAGCATGTAGGCCTCGCGCTCCCTCGCGAACGTGACGGGCAGCACGAGCCCAGAAACAGCTGTTTTGTTTTGCTTGTTTTTTTACTCAAACAAAAATCGTATTTATGTCACGTTTGTACAAGAATTCCTTTAAAATCCAGATCGATAATTTATAATTTCAAAAGACGATAATAAAGATGAAAGAAAGAATGTGAGAATAAAACCAAAAAATATATATTTTAATAATTTAAATAACGTTTTTTTCATTAGCTCCACAAGATCTTTTTGATTTATAAACTCAGTTAAAGTCTGAAACTTTAGGAGTTTTATTATGTTCCCAAAAATGTTTACAGAAATGTGTTGCTATGCACATTTCTTTAAAGTTATCATCAATTAACAGAATCAACTCAGTTATTTTATTTGCAGCTTCTACTGCAAAATAAACGTCTTAGTTTTGCTGTTTTTTTTTTGGTCTTAGACAAAGTAAAGTGATCAATTAGAAGACAATTAGAAATCCTGAACTGAAAAGGATGTTTATCTCGTCCGAATGAGCAGAAAGATCTTCGTTAAGTCCTTAAGTCCCATTCTATTCAAAGAAGCAGGAACGCAGAACACATAAAAAGTTTGTTTCAACTGATCAGAGAAGCGACCCCCCCCCCCCCCCCCCAAAAAAAAAACACTGCATGTTTTTGCGAATAATTATGACAAAAACTGTTTTAGTTTCTACAGACATGGTGGATGACGATGGTGGCGATGTGCTCGACTACATGTGACCAACGTCCTCGTCTACTCGGAAACTCAGAATAAGCCAGAGCAGATAAGATATTTCATATCAGTGATGACGACGATGATGACGATGATGATGATGATCTCACACGCTGGCAGACCTGGGATCACCACAGACGAGCACTCATGACACGCTCACACGTTGTTTTGATCACCACCAACGCCTGAAACAACAAACCGCCCTGACATCACAGCTGGCCGCCGCCTCCGGAGGTTTATCAGGGTTTCACAGGAACGAGGGGCCACGAGGGGCCAGGAGGGGCCACGGTGAGCTGGTTTCCTGGCGTTTCCTCACCAACTCACTCTGAGGGAGGGTGTGTGCGTGTGACCCAGGGTCGGACTCCAGCAGCAGCCTACGTGCGACGTGCTCGCTGTCATTGTCCAAGCTGACTGGTAACCAGCAGCTGCTTCCTTCCTGACCTGCTGACGTGGAGCCATTTAGCTGTCAGATGCTTCCAAAGCTGCATTAATTTTCACACACTTGTGAGTTAATGAAGAACAAAGGCTGACGACAATCTAAACGCACAAACCTCAACCTACTACGTTTGTTTTTTGACATGTTTTAGTGAACGACAGGCTTATAAATAAGTGACTACAAAGGGATTAGGATTCCTCTTGTGATCAATATCAGTCCAATCGCTCCTGCAACATTATATATTTTTACTTTGCGGAGCTGTTTTTTTTACGTTGCCATCAAAGGTTGGTCGATATTTTAGTGGTTGTTAGTAGTAGTTAAAATATTTGGTATTTTCTTCATCAATCATCACTCCAGATGTATTTTTTACTAACGGTGTTTTTAATGTGAACACAAAACAATATTTCCTCACCAGATAAAAAAAATCTTTAGTTGTGAATTTTGTTCATGCTATAGATTTAAATAAACTGCTCACTAATCAAAGGTAACAGGTGAGTTAAGACACTAATTAAGGTTACTAATTAACGATTACATGGACGAGGTATAGAAGATGAGAATATTTAACTTTTATGACCGTTTAAGAAGAGGCTGAACATTTACCTGAACGTGGTTCTGGTGTAACGTTCCTCTCGGATATTTGAGAGAACGTTGAAAGACTTTATCAAAGAAAACGCCCTCATTAAAAGATAAAACTAACTTATCAGTGACGTCCTCATGAAACCTACGTCATCGATAATAATAATAAAAGTTCCAACATGGCGCCCACCGTCTTCTTCTACGCCAGTTGACCGACTCACTACTGCCGCCAGAGGCCAACGCGGGTATCGCACCTGGGCAACAATTTTCACGTGACGCCACTACAGCTCTTTAAATAATGTACAAACACAGTCAATCATTTAACAATAATTTAAAAAGTTTAAGTCAGAACAGGTTTAAATGTATATTTGTTCTGGTGTTTAGCCTTTTTTTTGTCAAAACAATTATGCACATCTTTGTTTTACTTAAAGTCTCCCTTTAATAGTTTCATCAGTACAGCAAGATTTAACATAAAGAGGCACAAATGTTCCATCAGCCCACACGTAGCGCTACAAAATTTACAAAGATGTACACAAGAATATTTACACGACATAGGGCTCTGAGAAAGTTTGGAAGAAATAGGTTTTACTCTTACACAAAATAATTTTGTACAGACACGTAAATGTAGAGGTTTCTCTTTTCTTTGTTACATTTATAATTTAGCTTCAGCTCCGGAACAAACCTGTGGCATCAAAGCCTTGTCAGTTAAACACCACATAAACTAGTCATAAAGACGGTTCTGAGCCAAAGTGGATCCCAACTTTACTTTAAATAAAAGTCTTATTTGTCATTACTAAGAGGCAGCAGGGCTGCATCTCTGATCATGTCAGAACCTTTCTGGAACCAGTGTTTCACTACATTCAGTCTTCTGAACCAGCACCACCAGCAGGGTTCAGGTGCTGGTTCAGACCTGCTGCTGCATTCATTCGTTTATATTCTCCAGATTTGCCTGTTGTTGTTTCATGACAGATTTTAAGGGTGGCAGATTTTTTTAAAAGGAGGAGAGCGCTCGAGCGGCTGCCGAGGACTGTTCTGGTCGTTCAAATGGGCCGTAAATGTTCTGGAACCTGATGATGAAGCTGCAAATTCCTGATCCCCTTTGACAAGGGTTAAACCTCATTATTTGCACGTTGTTGCGTGCGTGTGCGTCGAGGAAGAGACAGTCTCACCAGACAACACCACCTCCTGCTGATGACCTCTGACATTCAAGATTCTGTTAGCTTTGGAAAAAGGCGAAGAGAGAAGTTCTGTCGCAGCGATCTGGACCTGAAGCAGCAGGACCACGGTCAGACGGATGAGGCGGGGCGGGGGGGGCAGCCACAGACGTCACTGGATCACCTCAAAGTAGTGCAGAATGGCCATGATGTGCTGCGGCATGAAGACGTAGCCGGTGTAAATGGCCATGCCGGCGAACGAGATCAGCAGGGAGTCTGAGGAGGAGGCGTCAAGGAGGAGGTGCGGAGACGAGGGGCTGCACAGAAATCTACCCACTGAGGATCAAATAGATTAACCAAGAGCGAAAGGAGGCACCATCAGCATGTTCCTGCTACTTTCATCCTCTCAGATCATCTCCTAATATCATCATCTGTGAAGGATGATGGAACATCTCATCGTGACTGCGACATTCTTTAAATCATCTGCTGTTTTAAAGTGTCCTGACATCAAAGTCGCACTGGACAAAAAGTCCAATTTAGTAGGCAGACAACTGGGGGGGCAGAAACGGTGACAGATGCAACTTCCAGGGCACGTTATTCAGGTTTTATCATGCTAGGAACCTGTAAACAGGAACCTGTAAACAGGAACAGCATCCTGTAGATAATGAGAACAAACACACCTAACCCTGAGGGGGAATTGTAAACATGAAACAATATGTGAAAACTTCTAAAAACCACAATTCTTACAACAGGTTAAACTTTTCCCCATACAATCTCCTTAAAATAGTTGCCATTAGTAAGTCCAAAATCATAAATGACCCAACAACAGCGGACAAGTATATATGTGTACGCCACAATAGCAAATAAGACACAGAAAAATGTAAAAGTTCAGAAGAAAACTGAACAGTTAGCGAGTTAGCATCATTCGCTCACGTTAGCGTATTAGCTCATTTTCCCCTTCCGCAGTCGGCGAAGTCATAAAAGGATACTGAACACGGTTCTTTCCCAGGGCTCCAGCATGTAGAGCGCCGTCACCAGGAGATATTGGTAATAAAACCACGACAACTGCTTCCAACAGTCACCCAGAGCCATTATTTCAACTTTAAAACGACAACTTCTTTCACTCAGAGCTCAGAATTCCTCAAAGGGTGTTTCCTGAGGTCACGTGACGTCGAACGATTCCAGCCAATCAGGAACGTCGCTCGATCCCTTCAAAATAAAAGGCGTTCAGAGCCGCATAAGGGGGCCGGAAGTTCACCTTCAAGACCGGAAACAAGCGAGCTTTTATTGATCGGGGAACATAAATCCTTCTCATTTTTATTTTTTAAGCCATTTGCGTCTTTAAAATAATTTCTGCTGCTAAACTCAGTTAAATATAACTGGAATAAAGGTGGAATGGATCAGCTCGGAGAATCGGGTCACCTGTACCAGGCAGGAACACTGGAGGTTCTGAGGGTCCATAAGTGTAGAAGCACAACCTGTGTAGAACCAAGAAATAAATATGCACTGGTAGTTTGAATAGTGGACTTTATTTATCAACACTGGAGGTTCTGGTGGGGGAAAAAAAACACTTTTTGCCACAAATATTCTGATCTGGAGGTTTTTGTTACTGGTTAGATTCATGTTGATCACGGTCTGGAAACATGACGTATGAGAGCATGTTAATGAAAAGCAAATGTTTCCCAGGACAGTTTCAGGGGGTCCAGAGATCCCAGGGATCAGTCTGATGCAAGGAAACCTAAAACAATAAGGTGAATTTCAAATGAACAACAAACTGTCTGGGGACTAAAACGATGCTAAGGTCAAAAATGCCAAAAAACCCACGAAAACCAGCAGCTCTTTACAAACAGTTTCAAAAAAAGGCAAAAATAAGAAACATTTGAAGGCCGTGAGAGAAACGGTGCGGCTCCGTCGTCACCCAGAATTCCTCTGAGGATCTGAAGGCGTCAGGTGGATTCCAGCTCTTTAGAGTCTTTCTGCTTCCTGTGATGGAGACAAACGTTTCTTCGGTCTGGCGTGTGGAGGAGGCTCGTCGGCATCGTCCCGGTCAAACGTACAAAGCCGTATTCGCCTCAGCAGTGGCTGGCCAGGATGTTAAAGAAGTGGTAAACCTCGTCCTTGTCCAACACGGCCACCTCGGTGGAGCACTCGGTGCAGCAGACCGGGTGGTACGCTTCATCCGCGTCCATCCCCGCTGGCGTCAGCTCAGCCGCCTCCTCGGGTGTCGTCTCAACCTTCCTCCTTTTCCTGTTCCTCTGCTTCCTGTCCGACTTCGTCTGGTACCGCAACACCTCGTCCGGCTTCACCGTGCAGTTCATGACGAACATGGCGCGGTACTGAGTCCGGTACTTCTCATGTCTGAGTGAAACGACACAGAGATCGATCGGCTCGTCCTTAAAACATCACAGATATCAGCAGTGTCCACTACAGGGGACGCGGATGTCCCACCATGGACCTCATGTCTCACCTCTGACAGTCGAGGCAGAGCGTCGTCATGCAGGCGGGACAGTTGAGGATGGCGTCGCTGCTGGGCAATGCCTGAGCGTGTCGAGGGTGGGGCTTGGAACCCGACACCGCGCCCCGATTTCTGCCGTTATACCTGCAGAAGAGTGGACGCCCGTGTTTGCAGAGGCAGAACAGCCTGATGTGGAAAAGACAAACTCCGGCTCACCGCCGCCTCCTGGCGTCCACCCAGGCCTGGTCCCTGTCATCCTCGTCGGGGTCGTACAGCAGCTCATCGTTGCTTTTTATGATCCGCTGTTTCTGCCTGCGGCCCGTGGAGCTCCCTGCAGATAAAACACCGGTCTTAGTTACCGTGGAGACGATACAGACATATGTGAGGACGTCATAAGAGGCTGTCACGCCCCAACCTGGCTTGTCCTCTTCCTCCGAGTCCGAGTCAAAGTAGACCTCGTCGTACATCCGGGCGTTGTGGAGAGAACCGCCGCCACCGCCAGGTTCTTCTGCAGAACAAAGCAACAAACGTCACCCTGGGGTCCAGACAGAACTACCGTCAGGTGCTGAGGGAGAAACCGCAGGCTGCCTGTTGCTGGTGGTCCCCAGGTTCCCTCCATAGTCTTGATGGTCGAGCTGAGCTCCGCCTCCATCTCCTTCTCGAAGTCATCGCCGCTTGATGATTCACTTTCCCCCGTTAGATATTCTCTGATCAGCTTCTTCTTCTGGTCCGGAGTCCCGTTCAGCAGCACGTCCAGCTCGTCCTCCGAACTGACCCGCGTAGAACAAGAGAGGAATCACTCTTAAACCAAACCTTAACAATTTTTTTTGGGGGGGGGGGCGTAATATTGGGCTAAATATTTTTTTATTTCATCTAACGAGATAACTTCATCTTTAAATGATCTTGTGCTGTGGAAAACAACGTTTAAACTATCTCCGCGTCAACCATGTAAACACGCCGTCCAGTATGTTGACATGTTAGCATTCCTCTCGCTAGCTGCGCTTTAGCCTCTCGTGTCTGTCACTTATTTACAGATATCGGTGTTCCCAACCTGCTGCTGGCCCGCTCCTCATCACTCGGCTCCTCGATTTCATAGGAGTCGAACTCATCGAACTCTGGCGGCTTCATTTCAAGTCTGTTCATTTTAACCGTGTCAGAACAACACAAGTTAGCAACAAGTTAAAGAAGACAACTTCCGGTCCTTCTTCTTCTGTGATTTCGGCAGACGGAAGCGGAAGAAATAAGGAAACACACGTTTCTGCCCTCTAGTGGAGGCGGAGGATAGCGCGATTTAGGCCAAAAATAAAGATTCACTCCGTTCGTTTTCCTAAATATGCTTCTTAATTTTGAAAGGAGGACGGGATGAGGCGCGCGGGCGGAGGAGTGCTCGCAGCGTCCCGCGGGGCTTAAACCTCTGCAGTCACAGCCGATCACCACTAGATGCCACAAACGCACCACGGATGAGCCGAGAGGCCACGTCACAGGAGTCGGGCTAATTTTGTCCAGTCGGCTCCCACCGGCAGATCAGATGGTGACCTCTGACCTCTGCTCACGGCACGATGATGCCAGCATTTGATCGTGGTCCTGCTCGAGGTTTCATCCTGTTAAAAGGGGGAGTTTTCCCCGCCACGTTGCTTGTTTTGGGTTAGTCCCTGTGGTTCCGTGGAGCGCCTAGAGACCATTCTGGGCTGTATTAATGAAGTTGGATTAAAGTTGATACAGAAGTGAGGGGATTTGTTTATTTTCAAGGACGAAAACACATTTTCTTTTAGGGGATTTTTAATAAATAAATAAAATGCTTGTATTCTGATTAATTTCCTGGAATTTTACAACAAGCGCACATCTGGAGTACTGGAGAACGGCCACAGTTCCAGCATCTGTTGCTAACATATCAGTCAGCACCAGATGCTAACGCCGCTGTTCCTGTGTTAGCTAGCTCCATCCATCCATACTGCACAACAGCAGTAATCATTGTTTAAGATCACGTGATCAAATCAACATTTATTTTTGACGTAACTCGGACCGAAACCTTCCCCGCTTTGCGTGGCGTTGCCCGTTTACCCCTCTGCCGCCACGTGTGCGCAGCTTTAGCTTTAAGGTTAGCGGGTTCAGCTGTTTCATCAGGAACTCTGTGGAACATCCACAGCTCCACAGCCTAACCCCCCCCCCCCCCCCCCGAAGGGGAAATCACAGTCACCTGCATTTGCATTTAAAATATTACCTGAACTTCTGCCAGGCTCTGAAGGCCTTCAGCTCCTCACATAATTATCCCTCCACGCTGAAATGTCACGCCGCTTCTTGCTTTTCCTGCAGGGGATTGTTGTTTCATGGAGGACCTGTTGAAAGCTTCAAACAAAGAGCAGATAGAGCAATCGAATGTGCAGTCACTCCGCTCGTCTCCTCCTCTGTTATCATCCGTGTGCGTGCGCGCGCGCGCGTGTGTTGTCGCGTGTGTGTATTTTGCAGTGGCAGCAGAGACGACACCCGGTGGGAGAGCCCGCCTGCCAGCAGGGGGACAGATGGGTGTAATTTCGTTATTTTTACCTCCTCCAGGAGCTGACTGCCAGCTCGGGGAAATTAGCATCGCACCTGTGTGTAATTGGCTAAATTAGCTTGTCGAGTGGCAGAGCTGAGACAGAGGTGGTCGCTGAGGTGTGTGTAGGTGTGTGTGTGTGTGTGTGGGTGGCTTTAACTTCAGGTATTCCCATCACATGGGTTTATTTAATGTGTGTATAGCTGCAATAAACAAGCACTCAGGAACAAACAGGGTTCCCCCCGGCAGAGCGCCCCCTGCAGGCGAACGTGTCCGAGGCCCGTTTCCTCAACGCCGTCCACGGACGCAACCTCGAAGCTTCCCCGGAAGCATCGTCACGGTAACCTGACGCCATAAGGAGCACCCCGGACGTGTAAAGGTCCGGCCCGGCGGGAGCAGTGGGCAGGAACTTCCTGTGGCGTCCTAATCGCCACGGTTACCGCCACGCAACGAGGGGGGAACCTTCAGGAGCGCGAGGAGCCGCTGACACCCTGTTTCCAGGCTCCGTTCTTCTTTGTTGGTGGGTCGAAAACGCTCCTCGGCCTCGCTCCCGTGGCCGCGCCGGCGCGTGATTGGCTGGATCCTGACGGCGGCCCCCAGCGTCAGCAGAGAGAGGCTCCGTCACGGCCCCTCCGCTCGGGCCCCCCCGGCTCAGAGGCCTTCCCACCCTGCCAGGAGGAATAAATTGGCCCCAGCACATAACCTTCTTATCGACATTCCTGCCGCCACATCGTCCCGTTTCCTGCGGCGCGGGTGCGACGACTCCGTCCACAGAGGTTAGATTATTCCATCTTCTCACATCGAGGATCTGTCAGCCCGTCTGTCACGCAGCCGCCGGTTCCGGAGCCCCGCCGAGACCAGCACGCTGACAAATGACTGTTCAGACTCACCCGGGGGTCCGGGCTAACCGGCACCGCAGAGAGGATCCTGAAAATACCTTTTTTTTTTTTTTTTACCCCGTTTCGTCGGGAACGTTGATGAGAAAACTGACGGGTCTTTAACCGTCCTGGAAAAGGTTCTACAGGCAAACCAGAACCAGAACTGGGCCTGTTGGATTCTGCTGATCCCCCCGTTTGACTGTTCAGATCCTGGTGAGATGAACAAGAGCTCAGACTGTGATCCGTTTCCTGCCTGGACCTTCGTCCCGTCAGGTTCTGATCCACTTCTGAGCGTCTCTTTAAAACCAGATCAAATTTTCTTCTCTTTCTCCAAGCTTTGACCTAAATGGTGAGATCCTCCAGGTGGACCCTCAGGTCCAGAGCGACTCGACCTGCTGACCTGCAGCCCAAACACACACACACACACACACACACACACACACACACGCACACCTTCATTATCTTCTGCCACCTCTCCGGGTCTCGGTGCCAAAAGTGTGAGGACTTGATTATCGGCCGCGGCGGCGAGCCGCGACCTGCTGGAGCCCGCTGATGAGGTGGAAACTCACCTGGCGTCCGATGAGACGATGTCCCTCGTTATTTGTCCCTCGTTATTTCTTCTCACTCTGGGGACAAAATCGCAAACTGTTTGTGTGTTTCCCAACAGCTCGGCTCCATTTTCTCCGCCTCCTTTTCTTCCGAAACACACTCGGCGCCGCTTCGACCTCGGGACGCCGACGGCCATCTTTACTCCGAGGTCACATGACCTCGGCTGACCTTTAACCCAGACCGCAGAGGTCGCGTTGGACAGAATCAGCAGGTTATTTCAAGCTGCTCAGAGGTCGAGCTAACATGCTACAGCTAACCATCAATCCACCGTGACTGTGTGTGTGTGTGTGTGTGTGTGTGTGTGGGGGGGGGGGTGATCTCTAGGTTCGTCTCTGTGCCACAACAGGACGCTTCACTCGTCTGCTCATCCATCCCTCTGTTCTCTAGTTTCCTCCCAACTAGCAGAAATTAACATGTGAGAGAGAGAAGGAGAGGAAGGGCGAGCGAGGGAGCGACTGAAAGAAAAGAGGAGGCGAAGGAGGAAGACAAAGGTCCAGCTGTGAGATGAGCGCAGGAAGAATAAAACAGATCTTATCCAGAGCACGGCCGGGGTGATTACCATGGAAATCACACACACACACACACACACACACACACACACACTACAATGTTGCACAAACACACCCCGCATCAACACACTCCTCTTCCAGCCTCTGATTGGCTGCCGTTCTGAATGAAGTTGGCTCCCGCCTGGTATTTGGATGAAGTTGATTATTTATTGGTGATGAAATTACGTTAATTGCTTATTGGTATTTTAATTAAGTTCTTTTCTGCCTGAATGTTTGAGTCATTTCCCAGAGTATTTATTGGTATTTTAATGAAGTATTATTTGGCTGCAGACGCAGTGGGAGAGCAGCTGAACAGGCATACACACAGCAGGTGGCCCACACACACACACACACACACACACACACACACACACACACACACACACACACACACACACACACACATGGGTTAAAAACAGAAAGTACAGATATTCATACGCGAATGTATGAATATCGGCCATTTACAGGAATTTATACTGGTTCCTGCTCCTGGTTCCTGCTCCAGGTTCCTGCTCCAGGTGACGGGCTGAACCCAGACCAGGATCTGACCCATCCAGAGGACCAAGTGAGAGGAACAGTTCCTGAAGAGTTCCTGCCCCCAGCATTCACCAGGAACTCAATCAGATTAGCTCAGATGTTCTAGATAAACTCTCAGATTAGGTTGAATTTGCTGCGGGTCAAAGGTGAGAAGTTGGTCCTGCGTCAGGACCAGAGTCCGTTCTGGGCCCGGACCGGTTAGCGTTAGCGTATATCCAATCAGAAGCATCGATGCTAACAGAGGACAGAAACAGAGAGCATCATCTAATCCTGTCTGGAATATGGGGTCACGAGCCCCCGACCCACTGCAGGATTTCAACACACAACCTTCGGTGTTGCTGCTCGGCTTCCCGGTGATGATCCCGATGCTGCTGCCACGGAAACCAGGAGATCCGAACAGCAGGAACGCCGCTCTGGCAGCTAACAATGCTAACGGCTGTAGCATCAGGATCAACCAGTCCTCTGAAACTGAGGCAGGACAGCAGAAGCCCAAAACCTTTACTGGACAAGCAACATGCACACACACACACACACACACACACGCACGCACGCACACACACACACACACACACACACACACACTATAATTAGCTGTTGGTGGGTTGATGGGAGCTCATGACACGTTGAGGCCCCAAGAAAATGTTCTTAGAGAGCTCTGGATGTGTGTGTGTGTGTGTGTGTGTGTGTGTGTGTGTGTGTGTGTGTGTGTGTGTGTGTGTGCCCTCGGGGTCCGTTGGTGTACATAATGGCGTTTTGAAGAGATTGTTGGTTTGTAAAGACATTTGATTGACACCTCCTGATGTTGAAATCCAATTAAAAGCGGAGCTCTTTGTGTGTGTGTGTGTGTGTGTGTGTGCTCCCACGTGCATGTGCACGATAAAGTGAACTATTTGCTAATAAATAAAATGAAAACCAATCCTAAATGATTTTTGACTAAATCTTCCTCTTCAAAGTGTTTTTTTTTCTTACTTCTCTTTCTAATTGGCAGTAGAGAAATGTTGTAATTACTGTAATTACAATAATATGATTCGACAGTGTTGAAAGTCATTAAATCAAGAACACAGACAAACCGTAGCATCAAAGACCTCGCGTTTCAGATTAAAGAGTATTAAGACCTTTTACTATCTTTATGGGGACTCTTCTGATGCTGAACGCTGTTTTACATTTTAACATCAGAGGTGACTTGATGATTGTTTCAATCAGATTATCTGTGAATTCACGTGATTAATCCCACAATTTCACTCAGATTATCTTTCAGAACCCTCTCTTCACTCCCCCAGCACATTTCATTATCAGTAACTGGGACGACCGGTCCAGCCTCACGTCACTAGGATAAGCCCCGCCCACGCCACGGGGTTAGACCCCGCCCAGATAGATATTTGCCACGCCCCCTCGTCTTCACACATTCCTGAAAAATACAAGAATCATAACACATTTAAATTGTCTTTTACTTCAGATCTCTCTCTGCCTCACTCTCTCTACACACACACACACACACACACACACACACACACACACACACACACACACAGGGAAAAACATTGGAGCATTGACATTGTGGCGGCAAAAGAGAATAAATGTTTTTTCTGTCCTGCTGAGACATTATTCCATTTATACCACTCACTCACACACACACACACACACGCACACAAAGAGTGAGGGGGGGGAGCCATTAATGACACAGAGGTCTGAGCTGAGTGCTGAAGAGTGACAGACAGCTCGTTAAGATTGTCATCCTGCTGAGGCCTGGACCTTGTTAGTGCAACACACTCAATACAACACACACACACACACACACACACACACACACACACACACACACTCTCACACACTCTCACACACACACAGACACTTCTATTCATACCCAGTAACAAAGCCTAGACCTTAATATGTGAAAACACACACACACACACACACACACACACACACACACACACACACACACACACACACACACACAGCATTTTGCTGGGATGGGTGTGTGTGTGTGTAATGACATCATGTCGAACCCCCAGCATACATTGTAGGCTGGAAAGTTGAGCACACACAAGAACGTTTATTAAATCTCAGCGACTCAGTTTAGGCTTCATATCTGTTTCCATGGAAACGGCCCGCAGCGTTGCAGTAAAGCGTCTTTAACTGCCGAAAAGAATCCAGAATCCATGGCAGCGGAGCTGGTCTGGCCTGGTCCACAGCCCCTGAGCGGCGTCAGGACTGTGTTCTGAATGTCGTTCAGACCTGCCAACCTCAAGGACGTGGAAGGTCAGCAGAATAAAACCTGCTTAGTCACGCGTGAGCCGTGTTCCAGCAGCTGATATCAACACATCGACTCTCTGTGCTGCCAGGAAAGTTAGTTTAAAGTCACTGGACGCCGCTCCCACCAGGCTGCCCCATAAAGATGGTTTCCTTCACACGTGAGGACGTCAGGAATTAAGGCCAAAGCGTTCGATCTTGGTCCCACCAGGAGGATCTGAGAGGTCTGAGGTCAGAACCTTCATAAAGCTGGTGGAGAGCTGCAGTGATGGTTGACCTTCTGGAACTGTCTCCCATCTGCACCCAGGATCTCTGGACCTCTGGAGAAAATTCCTGGTGGCCTCAGAGTTCTTCCATTCCGGAATGACGGAAGCCAAAGTGGTTCTGGGAACCTTCAGTCCAGCGGATCCGTTGTCTTCTCCACATCGCCTCCATCCCATCCTGTAGGAGCTCTGAACATCTGGTTCTTACACCAAACTGCAGATTATTTGGGTATTTTTAAAAATAGAACAACAACAAAATATGGAAAAAGTAAAAGAGTCTAAAATCTCTGGCTGAACTCTTCTTCGGCTCCGCCCATCGTTGTGGCCACGCCCCCTTTGCTACTCCCTCATTCCACATTTATTCCTTCCTGGCTGATCTTTGGGCTTTACCCCCCCCCCCACCCCCAGCTGTGTTTACATTAATGTGGAGACCTCACGCACACACACACACACACACACACACACACACACACACACACACACACCTTCCACTCTTGTGAGGACAGTGCGTAGTTAGATGATAATCTGTGCTTTAACATTTTATTTTCCTGTCTTTTGGACGGTTTTCTTCTCTTCTGTTTGCGTGTTTTAAATTTTTTAGATGGAAATCAGGTTAAAGCCAGTGAATTATTTATTCACCTGCTGGTGAGACTGAGAGCAGGTGGACCAGACCAGGGTCAGAACCTCCACCAGTGTTCCTGAGCTTCGTATATTGTTATATTTGGTTGGACAGGTTATTGCAGCATGAAGCCTGAAGGATTTCTAAAGTTTGTTTGCTGTCTTCATGGATGAGATCATTGCTGAATTTCACGATGTTAAATGGGAATTTTCGTTTTTATAAACATCCAAATGTCGTCGCTAATAAAACACCAGAAATAATTGGAATTTGCGTTAAAATCCCCCTGAGAGAAGGTCCACGGGACAATTTAGGTAGCGAATCAGGTGATTTACAGTCCTCAAACGATTAAAAATTAAAATAAAAAAGAACCAAACCGACAAAGTCACAAATCCCATTCACGTATTAGTGGTGTCCTCATTTAGTGGGAGTTCCCTTTTACTACTTCCCTTTTACCCGGTCCTCAGAAGTGCAGGAGTTTCCGCTCACACACGCACACGTGCGCGCACGCACACACACGCACTGTTTTTAGTCGGCCGTGTCACTGCCTGTGAATATAATATTGATTCCATAAAGTAGTTTCAGTGTAACATGTCACAGCGTGTTAACGTCAGAGCAGCGAGCTGGATAAAGAGGAGAGCAGCTAGCACGCAACACTGCAGGGGGGGACGGGGGGGAGGAGAGGGGGAGGAGAGGGGGGAGGCGGAAAGAGGAAGAGCCAGCCTGAAGGGATCACAACTGTACACACACAGGCCGACCTGCAGGAACCGGGTCAAAGTTCAGAGGTCAGCGCAGGTTCAAGTACGGAGGGAAAAACAACACAAGAGAGGGATTAACACGCAATCCCACGGTTCGCGCGCGAGATGGGCCTACATTTACCACAATGCACCTCATCTGCGGACAGCTGCCGGGCACCCTGGGGCAGGCTGCGCTAGCCTGTTAGCACGCTAACGTCCGGGTCAAAGGGGGAAAGCTAGCGCAAACACTTGGACATGTGCGTCTTTTTTCTGAAAGATCTGTTACAGTTTTATAGTGTAACACACACACACACACACACACACACAGATTAACATAATCTTAATATAAATAGCCTCCATAAAAATGATATGATCTGTTGTATTTTGTTTTCTGGGTCAAAATCTCCTGCTGGGTTTTCAGTCTCTGTCTCTCTAGGTCACACACACACACACACACCCACACACACACGCACACACACTCACACACACACATACACACACACAGGCCCAGTGATGTGATTATGTTTGACGTTCTTGATGAAGAACAGTGGAGATGAGAGTATCTCTGTCGCAGCTTGTTGTTCAACACGAGTAAAAAAAGAAACGTTCGAGGAATGTTGTGTGTGTGTGTGTGCGTGTGTGTGTGTGTGTGTGCACGTGTCTCCTTTTACAGTGGTTGTGTGTTTGATCCTCGGTACAGCCGGACGGAGCCATCAGCCACGATCGTCTGTCCAGTGATTATT
This sequence comes from Takifugu rubripes, assembly GCF_901000725.2. Classification (NCBI taxonomy): domain Eukaryota; kingdom Metazoa; phylum Chordata; class Actinopteri; order Tetraodontiformes; family Tetraodontidae; genus Takifugu; species Takifugu rubripes. The sequence continues at coordinate 13,189,045 of NC_042286.1, read as the reverse complement.
GATCAGGAATCAGTCGCCGCGCCGATGTTGCGCAACAGGAAGTAGTTTCTCCTGTCTGAACACGCCGCCGGTCGTGTTTGAAGCCACTGAAGTGAGAAGAAACCAAACCACTCTCTCCCTTTTCACCTTCAGTCTCTTGATACTCGCTCGCCCAGTTATAAATCAGCTGAATGACACGAAACACGTGTTTGTGTGTGAACACGCTTAGTCAAACACACACACACACACACACACACACAAAATCTACGGGTTCCATCCACACACCCCCATAATGCTTGTAAAATCAGCCCAGGTGCATTCTGGGAATTTGTTTGCGTTTTATCAAAGCTGCTCGGGCAGAATCAAAGCTTTTAGGGCCCCAGAACCATCAGAGAGGATGATGGGAGTTTCCAGCTGAACCGCGGTTTAATCAGTCGCAGCGTTTAATGCGACCGGATCGGCTGCGGCAGCTGCACATTCTGACACGTCTAAGAGCCTTTTTTGTCACCACTGAACTGATTGCAGCAGCTACGCCGCGGCGGCGTCTCCATAATTCATACCTCACACTGCTAAATGACTCGCGTTTCGACACTGTTTGACACCTGAAACACTCTGACAAAAACTTGACACCTCCGACTTAAAGTCCCACAAATGCCGTTCTCCTCTGATAATGGTTAATTGTCGGGTCTTAAAGTGGTTCGGGGGAGTAGCAGGTGCTAACAGCCAGAGCTAATTGGGCTGCAGAGCCAATTAGACGCAGCAGAAGAGTGACGGCATTAAAGAGTGATGAGGCTCATAAAGATGGCAGACCTGCGGGGACGCCGCTTGAAGCGCTCATCTGCAAAACCACGCGGGGAAACAGCCAATGAGGAGCCTCCAACCTGCCAGCTGCCTGTTCCTCCGCCCTCCACACAGAACCTGCGGGGCCGTGGCCCCCAGGGGCCCCGAACGCGGCCATTCGCCGCCCCCGCACGGCAGCGGCGTCACGCCGGCTGGGCGTGGCCGATCGGTGACGTCACAGGCACAAAACGCCTGCACGTCAGACCGAAGGTGGCGTCCACGTGGAGGCGTCCAGAGTCCACCTTTTGTCTCCAGAACGTTCTTCCCTGACATCCTGATGTCCATCCGAGCCGCCAATCACCTCCATCCCCACCCCCCATCCTGGCCGGTTGCTAGGAGACGGAGCTCTTGTATAATTCATTTACCCACCACATGCAAATATGTGGACAATTAAACACTTCTGTTTGCATAATAGATATGGGGGGGGGGGGTTTAACTCATAGTTCACCTCAGAGAGAGAGAGGGAGGAGAGAGGGA